>NW_024580672.1:11591240-11704040 GCF_017639235.1 Corvus kubaryi
CCCGGCCCCGGCCCCGCCGCCGGGCCCGCGGCCCGACCTGGCCGCGGCGCTGCGGGAGCTGCGCGCACAGTACGAGGCGCTGGCGGCCCGCAATCTGCAGGCGGCCGAGGACTGGTACCGCGCCCGCTGCGCCCGCCTGCACGAGCGGGCGGCCCGCAGCCAGGAGGCCGTGCGAGCCAGCCGCCGGGAGGCCGGCGAGTGCCGCCGCCAGCTCCAGGCGCGCCTGGTGGAGATGGAGAGCCTGCGTGGCGCTCACCAGTCCCTGGAGAGGCAGCTGCAGGAGCTGGAGGAGCGGCACAACGCCGAGGCCGCCGGCCTGCAGGTGAGCCGGGCGGCGCCGGGAACCGTCACCGTCCCCTTCCCTAAGCGCCGGGCACTGGGCGGCACCGAGCATCCTCCTCCCGCGCCATCCGCGCCCAGTCGGCACCTCCATCCCAGCAGCCATCCCCTGTAATGTGTAGCAGCGGGAACCTTCATCCCACGCAAACCTCCGGCGCGGTGCTGCACCGGCACCTGCGACCCCGCACTCTCCTTCCCCTAGTCCTGTGCAGCGCTGAGCATCTCCTCGGCCTGCGAAATGCTGCAGCGCAGCTCTGTCCCCTGCAGCAGCCACTCCCGCAGTTCTGTGCAGCGCTGGGCACCCCGGCCCCGTGCGGCGCCTCCCCGCTCAGCACCATCGCCCGCGCTGTCCCGATCAGTGCCGCGCTACACCAAACACCCCCAACACGGAACGGCACCCACCCCTCTTGCCTTGCGCAGCACCCACCCCTGCAGGCAGTGCCCCTGCAGCGCTGCGCAGTGCCAGGCACCCCTGCAGCCTTCCCACCGCCCAGCATTGTGCCTCTCTGCCCGCACACAGATCCTGCCCACCACGGCTTTGCCTGTTGCCTTCACCCTTTATCCAGAGGCAAAACCACACAGGGCAGATTCTGGGGAAGCAGGTCAGGACACCCCCTCCAACACCCCGTCCCTGCACGGGACATCGCTGCACATGGCAGCACTGTTTGGGGCATCGATCCGTCCCTGCCCTGTCCCTTAACGATCAGGTCCAAAATTGCCTACACATCGTTGTGGGTAATTCCTCGAAGCTGTCTGCCCAGGCTTGGCCCTCTGCCCTGTGGCCTGGCTCTTGGCACCTGCACTGCAGAAATTGGAGCTCTGCAGAGGTTAAGTCTGGACTTGCAGACAGATCCCAGCACCTCTTATGTCTGTGGAAAGACTCATGTGGGGCAGACACTGAGTGCTCCATATCTCTTATTCCATTACTGCAGTATTGCAGTATTGCCACATTTTCTTGCTACAAGGAAATGTTCATGATTTATAATAAAATAAATCCTGAGATTGTTCTATTATATGACTGTTAAATGATCTGTGATTTCTAAATCAAGCCATTTCCTTCTAAATACTGAAACAACTGCCTTTAATCATATCTGAAGGGCCCAAGTAATGCCTTGTCATTTCCAAGGCCAAATTTTGCCAAGTATTTTAGAATTTGTGACTTAGCTCCAAGCTGCTTGCAAGCTTCCTGAATAGTTGAGGTCGTCTTCAACAATTTTTGTGGAAATAGGCAATATAAAATATTATCTAGAGTGAAAAAATTATACACAGTAATCTTCTTAAATAGTCTTGTCACCATGTGAAAGAGGAGTTCTGGGAGCAACTTATCAATTGGGGAAAAAAATATTAAGCAGCTGGATTAAACAGCCTCATAACTGAAATTGCTTTAGTGACAGCGTGGCACTGCTTTCCTATATGACCCTCAAGACCTGCTTTATGTGTAGCAATACTTAAAAGTCTTTTGAGCAATGTGCATGTGTAGCAGCTGAGTAATTTCCCTGGCTGCAAACAGTAGAAAAGGTTGGGAGTGTGTCTTAAAAGAGAATATTCCTATTGTCTGAGCTTTTAAAATGATCCTGCCAAAGCGGGGACATGTCTTTGTATTTGTGGGCTGCCCAGTCAAATCTGAACCAACGTGCAAGGGCTTTTGTTAGGGGACAGGTTTGCAGTGGTGTGAGGAGGGGGTTTTTATTCCACCAGCTGGTAGAGCTGGAGTGTGGAAGAGAGGTGCAGACCAGGAACAAGGACAACTGGTTTTGAAAGAGCTTTCTGTTCATGTGGACTGCTGGCAGAGGGAAGGGGGCTGGAGGCACGAAGAGTCACAGCAGCAAGAGTGGAGCTGTCCCAGGGTGGGGATCACCTCAAGTCATTCCTTCCTGTCCTGGCTCAGTGCTGCAGCAATCTGCCTGCATCAGAACAGAGGCTTTAATCTGTACAGCAGCAGCAGCCATGTCGTGAGGCTTTTCAGTTGATGCCCCAATGATCTCCTCAGAGGCACAGCTTCATGCAGATCTTTGGCTGTGGAAAATGGTCAGGGCAGTACAGGTCAAAGCTGAGACCACAAGGATGACCCCTAAATGTCCCACAAGGCTGGTTGTGCCCAGCTAATCTGACTGTGACATTCTTCATGCTGCATTCAGGACAAGCTGCCACTGCTTCTCTGAGGGGCTCTGCTCGAACTGGGCTCACTGCATCAGGGTCAGCACAGCTCCCTGCTCCCTGGGCAGCTCCATGTCCCGTGGCTGTCTCTGCACTGTCCACGAGGAAGGTCAGGCAGGAGAGGAAGCTGAGGACATGATAGGAATAGGAAGGGGACAAGGTGGGGATGATATGGCAAGACAAAGATCATTTGCTGAACAGACGATCTGGAAGCAATTGCAGAGGCCTGACTCTGGGAGGGGCTGCAGGAGAGTTGAGGTTGGCAGTGGCCATTGCAGGCATTTGTAGGCAGGGCTACATCCTGGCTTAAATGCAAACTGCTGACTCATTCCTGTTCCAAATCACGATCCTCTGGTGGCACAGTGGGGCAGCTGGCAGCGGGAAACTTTCTGATTGGGAAGAGCCCTATGGGAGCAGGTTTCACTTTCAAGCTGCTGCTTAGATACCTAGATGCATGTGGGAAAAGTACAGACTGCTTGTTTTCTGAGAAAAAAAAATAGAAGAAAAGATTAGTCTCCTTTGTTAGCAGGAAATCTGGCCTTGGAGTCCTGCACACCATGGGTAGAATGTGTTATAAGGGACAAAAGGCAGGGCAAAGCTGACAGGAAGGACGCTGGAAGGATGCCGTTGTCCAGCTGAGCACCCTGGCTCTTGCAGGGCAGGCCCCTGTCTCTGTAACCTCCCCGAATCCCCCTGCATTCACAACCCCACTCCAGGGCTCTGAGGCATTTTCCTGGGAAGGTGTCAGACTTCCGCTCCTGGAGGAGACCTCTGGCAGCAGCATCTCTCCTTCCACCTCCTGGAAGCATGTCCCAACTCTTCTTAAGCCCTGCAGATGCAGACTGCAGTCTTTCTTTGCTGCTGCTGCAGTGTGGGGTGCTCTCACTTGTCCTGTTGAGCCACTGCCTCTACTTGATGATGTTTAAGCCCAAAACTTCCCTTCCCTCTGTAGCAGCCTACCTTGTCCCCTGCAGGACTGGGGGTCCCAGCACCAGGCACTATTTGCTCATCTCACAGACCCCGCTGCAGGTCGGAAACTACATAAATCCATCAATGGCAATCCACCAAAAGCCTCCCCCACTGCACACGCTCACAAGCCATGCCTGGTGCTCTGCCTGCTTCTCCATCCCTGCTAGCATGAGATTTCATGGTCCCAAGCTCCTGGTGGGATGTGCCATCATGGATCAATTGCCCATTGCAACTTCCCTGTCTCTACAATGGGCAAAGCAGAGTGGGACTGTGGGAGAAGATCCTGTTTCAAAACACAGCCCTGAGCACTCTTGCCTTTGCAGGACACCATTGGACAGCTGGAGGATGACCTGCGAAACACCAAAAACGAGATGGCTCGGCACTTGAGGGAGTACCAAGACCTGCTCAATGTCAAGATGGCCCTTGATATCGAGATAGCTGCCTACAGGTAAGGCTGCTCTATTCCTGCTCTACCTGGACACTTCCCAAGCCCAATCCCCTGACCCCACTAGGCTGGGGTATTTTCAGGGACCTAGAAAATACCTGGGTACACACTCAAGGAGCACCACAAGTGTGTTGTTCATCTCCCCCACGTGGATCGGCCATGCTCCTGCCTGGGAAGCAGCCATGGCTCCATGTCCTGCCTCAATCTAGCAGCTGTGAACCACATCCCTCAGCCATCCCAGAAGCAGTATTTTTAATGGGGTTGGAAACTTGTCTCTCTTGTCGTAAGTAGATGCAAAAGGCTGAGTCCCTGTGCTTCAGGTGCTCAGTTTCCTGGTGCTTCTGGAGAGGAAAGAGGGGAGAAAGTTGCTCTCATGTATCCCATATTGCAAGTCCTCCAGAAATGGTTGACCAAAATATGATTTTGAATCAGTTTCATGGTGCAGTGTGACCTGGGGTGATGGCTTGGGCTTGCCTTCAGGGCACTACTTGCTCTCAAGTTTTGCAGATGTTTCACATCCCCATACTAACCTCTTCCCTTGTGATGTGCTTGCAGGAAGCTGCTGGAGGGAGAGGAGAACCTCTTCAGCATGGGAAGCGGCGGCCTTCCATCACTCAATTCCCTCCCCAGCCCCACTTACTCCTTCCAGCCAAGGAGCTTTAGTTCCTCTACTCTGTCCTTCAAAGAGGAGGAGCAAGGAGAGGTTATTAAAGTGACCTCTAAAATATCATCCAGCAGGGCTGAGGTGGTTCAGGGGACCATAACCTCTGTCAAGAAAAGAGGGAGGTTAAACCTGCGTGGAGGAATCCTTGCAAATGCAAAGATGTAACCATCAGGACCCTGTTCTCATGCATTTGAGGGGGAACAGTCTCCACTCGGCCTTTAAATTGCTCCTCTGAGCATGAAGCTGCCCTGGGCTCACAGGAAGCCTCCCTTAGAAACACATACCTTCCTGGGGACACCAACCCAGGGATGGCTTCCTTGTGGGTCCTGCCATGCAGAGGCCGAGCTTGGCACATTGCTCCCTTTTAAATGGGGTGGGGGCACGCAGGACAGGTAGCTAGAGATGCATGTTGGTCGTTGTGGTGGTGGCACATGGACTCGTAGCATGCTCCCTCTCTCCTCCATCGGCGGGCGGGGGGCAGCTGGCTGGGAATGCTGCTGAGCCCGCTCTCTGGGGAGGGGAGGGAAACAGCTCAACATGTTTACTATAACTAGTTTCAAGGCTACATACCTTCATCAGCTATCCAAATCCATGTAGAGCTAAACTCCTCCCCATTCCTCAAACTGTAGCCATTCACTTTTAACCCTAGAAACACAGAAATAGCCATACTGGACTGTAACCACTCCTGACATTTGATCTCAGCCACGTATGTTTCGAACTATAAGGAATGTTAATTTTTCTTTGTACTGACAAATCTTGTTTTCTGACAGCACTAGTCGAGCCAGGCACATGGGGTTTATAAGCAGCAGGCACAGGGCAGTGAACTGCTACATTGGAGGTGAAGGCACCACCATGCTGCAGGGTGCAGTACCTCATGCGGTATCACTATCTCCCAAATATTAGGGTCAGAGGGCTCCTTGTTTGGCTGCACAGTCTTCACATGAAAAACCTGTGCCCAGATTAGCACTGTGCCCCAGATGGCACTGGGAAGCTGCAGGACTCCTAAACACCAGCCCACAAAGCATCCTTGTCTCCACTCTAACTGTTCCAATGTGTGCCAAATTTGATATAGGATTTAACAACCATAGGTTTCCTTCAATGCCTTAAATTGCCAGCGATCGCTTTTGCAAGAGCCGGAGACTCAACGTGTTGTGTGTCAGTGCCCTGGCAGGGTTATCATCACCAGACCTTGCTGCCCTTGTGGCGCTGCCAGAGTAGTTCCTGGAACCAGCAGATTGTTTGCTTGCATTCTTTCTTCTTCTATTGTAAGGCACAAGTTAATAATTAAAAAAAGAAATAGTTGTGTGGATCAAACCAAGCTGTTTTGTCATCTTTACTACTGCGTCATCTTGGGAACACACTTGGTTTCTGGCCCACAGCTGGGTAAGTGCCCAGCAGTCCTTCTGGGCCCCTACAAAGAACGTGGTGTTGGGGTTGGCAGCTGCCAACCCCTCCTGCTGGGGCTACAAGGTGTGGCTGGGCCCACCAATGGCAGTGGGGCATGTATGGGGTGCCCCCAGGGGCCTGTCATGGTGGCTCTGCTGTGCAGAAGAGTTCATGGCCAGCTGGCTGAGGGATCAAGGTCTGCCATGGCCGAGTGCACACTCATTTGCTCAGAAAATGGACTCTGAGGCTGTGATTTGCATCACGCTCCTGACAGTTCAGTCCCAAGGTCTCTGTCATTTTCTCTCCACCCTGCCTGTGTGCTCAGGGGTTAGAAACAGACTCGTGGTTTGCCTGCACAACTGAAGATAAAGTGATTTACACAAGAGCAGATGAAGAAGGGAGGTACTCACCTCCCAAGTAAACTTAGCAGTCACAGGTACTGTTATAATATGCAGTATTAATGCTGTTATAATAAGCAGTAGCTTATACTTGGAAGATGCACACGTTCTGCTTGAGATGTGCCTGTAGAGGAAAAGAGCACAGGCAGTTTCCTGCTGGGTGGCCCTGCCAGAGCACACTGTCCTATTGCCTTCCTACTTCTGCTTTGTTGCACCACATCGTGGCAATGTCCCCCAAGGCCCCAGGGCCACGGTCTGACAGTCACAGGCTTCTCCACCAGAGCTGCAGGCCAGGAGCAGCATGGCTACACCTTGATCCTGTCACACTGATAACGTCAGGGACTGTGCCCTGGCCAGGCTGCTCGCCGTGAGGGAGGGCAGCCCCGCAGGTGGGTGAAGCAAGGGGCACTTCCCAGGGCATGGCTGTGGCAGTGCAGCTCACCGGCAGCCCCCAGCAAAACAGCACAGAGCAACTTGGGGTGCCCAGGCAGAGCTTGGGGGAGCCAGCACCTGCAGAGTTAAGTCAAAGGCACTGGCACATAAAACAAGGGTCAAGAAATGTCCAAATATCTCCTGGCTCGGCCATCAGTTAGGAAATGCAAACACACAGTATTTCTCCCAATCCAAAGGGGGAATAAAAAGCAGATGTGGCTGTGCAGCTAATGAAATATATTCTGAATCTCACTCTCCAGCACTGCTGCTTTCTGTCCCTTGAGCATAAGCAGCCTGACCTGTCCTTTGTTCCCAGCACAATCTCCATCAGAATTCCTGCTTGCTCAGCTAACTGGATGCTAGTAATGAAGCTAGGAATTTTACTTTGGTGATATACTTGTGAAGGGGCTGCAGTGGTGGAGGAGAATGGAGGAGCTGTGGGAAGAACAAGGAACTATTTTGAAAAATGGCTGCAGTGTGAGGGCCAGCCCAGAGATTTCCTGCATTTCTGGAGCTCTGCAGCAGTTTGGTGCTGTCTCATGGTGTTAAACTCCAGAGGTGATAGAGGGGCAACAAGCAGGGAGGCCCATATCTACACTCTCCTTTTCTTTATGAGAAGAAAAATTACAGCGAAGAGGGACAGGCCTGGCTGAATATGTTGCCAGTGCTGAACTCTGACTACCTCCATCCAGGCCTCCTTTTCCATTGCTATCTTCTTCAGAGTGGCTCCTTTTACCTGCCTGCTTATATGCACCAGAAAGCTTCTATAGTGAAACTATAAGCTGGAACAGGGCAATAAATCCTCCTCTGTGGTCCCATCTTTCTTACTGGGTTAAACACCCAGGCTGCCAGAGGGAAGGAGTGAGTCACACTGCAGATGTTGAAAGATTTATACCTCTATAAAACCTCGACCTCTCGGATAAAAGGCAGCTGTGGACACGGACTGCACCATCAGCTCAGGAAGCAGCAGAGAGCGGCTATTTCTCCATGATACTGCATTTCCTTCATCTTTATGCCAGGGAGAACTTGAGCCTCCACACAGTGGGACAAATTCCCACCACTGGGCTGGCCCTTTGTTTTTTCCTGGATGTAGATGCTGGCTCACGCAGCTGAGATGTACAGCTTCTTGAAAACAGACAAAGTTGCTGCACACGGAGAAGTTTTGCTAATGACACTCATCCAGATGCTGGAATTAATTAAAAAGTAAGCCAAAGAAAAAGCAGCCAAAGGAAAAAACCCACAAACCCCAAACATTTTCCTTTGGCAGGAGTGCAACCATCTCCTTTTCCAGACTGAGGAAGAACGCTGTCATTCAGCAAGAAGGAATCAATAGGCAATTCAGAGCAAAGTCTCTTCCGGCACCTTTGGCTGAATCCAGCCAACTCTCTCTTTGCCAGCTCTTGGCACAGACACCTCTTTAAGGAAAAGAGCTTCTTCCTGCAGAGAGTGATCCACACAGAGCCCTAACACCAGCAGCCAAACAGATGCTTCTGAATGATCAAATGTCCACATCACTGTGGTTTGACACTGTGAAGCAGAGTTTATGTCAAAATAGCACAAGCAATGCCAGCTCATTCATGCAAGTCTTCTCAGGCCTATGGGAATAAGGATCACTTGGCAAATGCAGCACAACATGCAAACAGGGCACTGCTTGGGGTGGGGTGGGAGAATGTTCATTGACCTTGGTCTGTTCCAGCGCTTCCAGCTGAACCAGAGGGACTGCAGAGCTGGGGGGGTCAGGGGGAAAGCACTCCTACAGATTTTGCAGGGGTCTTCATCTCAACCAGAGATGAGCCTGCAACCCTGTGACAAGCAATTACATCCTTGTTAAAGCAGACATTGTGCTGCCCAGAACTGACATAGAACATGACTTTAAGAAGGAACAGTGTCCATGCTAAACATCTGCTTAGATGGAAGGGAAATACCCAGAAAATGTCAGAGTGCAATTCCAGAGCCCCAGCTACACATTCACTTGCTGATGGCAGCAAAGCCCTTGAGGTGCTGTATCAGTTCTGAAACAGCAGACGCCCAAAGTCCATTCCTATCACAGCAGGGTCACTCTGCTCCTTTGCCTTTGAATCAAGAGGCAGCTGCTGCCTGCCTGCATCTCTGCAGAGAGCACAAGGAGAAACAAGTTCTTGGCTCCCCAGTGTCCAGAGCAGCCTTGTAAATGCTCTGACAGACACGTAGTCATTCCCTGAGATGATGCATATGCAGACCCAAGTGTGGTCTGTAAGAACAAGCCATTTGGAAAAGCTGAGACCAGACTGAAAAACGTGGTTTGCACTGAGGCTCAGAACATCATTCATTTTAAGCAAATTTCAATGGAAATGCAAAAACAACAACAAAAAAAGCCAAAAGCCCCAAATATGACACCTCATTAGCAAATTCCTAGTCTAGCAATGAGGCCTGGGAGATGTATGAATAAGAATGCCTGAAGCAAGCCAAAATGATTCAGCAAGCCAAAACATTCAGGCTAGATTCTTAAGGAAGCAAGGATTATAGGATCATACTGTGACTCCATGTCCTCTTTACCCCCTACGTCATCCCCAATCATTTCTTATGCTCATCAGCTTAACTTCAGCCACATTTGAGAGCACTGGAAGTCTCAAAGATACCAAACCCCTCTCACTTTCACGGTATCAGGTACACAGGTGAAAGATTCTCATGGACTGAGAAGCTGAGCTTCCCCTACTGGACACCAGAAGACCCATTCAGAGGACAGAGGTTATGGCTGCCACAACACCAAGGGCTCCAAAGTAGCTCTCACAGGAACACACAGTTTTTCTCAGTCTTTGCCAAGTGCCCACCACCCACTTTTCTACTGCTGATGTTTCCCTTGGAAACATTACATTTTAAGTGTTCATTTCCAAATAGACTATTTTACCACACAATTAGAAAATGCAAGTTCTCTTTTCCACTTTGGGAAATACTTCTTTTGCAGACCACTGCTGCATTTGACACAAGTGCACTGTTTTAGACTAAATCCAAACCTAGTGAAGATAGTGATGCAGCTCCAGCAAGAATTCTGCAGCTACAGAGCAGCCAATCAATATTGCATTTCACCTCAGATGTGATTACCATTTCTCTCTCAAAAACAATAAAATTTGCCCTGTCCAGTGATTAAACCTGTATCTATGGGAACATTCTGAAAGCTCAGTAAATGTAAATATCCTTTGGCTCATTCAACAAGGGTGTCTTAAAGATGACATGGCAAAATTCCATTTGTGGTCACCTTGGTTCTCTTTCTGCTGAACAGAAGAAACAGGAGGTAGAAAAACCAAATAAAAAGCAGAAATGAATGCACCATTTGCAACGTCTCTCAATCTCTCAGCAGGTATTTATGACAGCCTCAAAAGTACATTTTAAAGAATGTAAATGTTCAGGCTGGCCCTTGGTGCATTCTGTTGAGCATATTAAAAGATTCATGGGGACAATGTGACAATCTCTTTAAAAGAAAGGCATGCAATACATAAAAACTCCTGTATCTGTTAATAGGCTTTCTCTCAACTGCTGGAGTGAAGCCCTCCACTCATTTGTACTGAGCACAGATTTCATACTAATAATATTCCACACTGAAGAAAAGTAAAACCAGAAATGCTAGGGATGTAATTTTGCTAGTGACTGTTAAAAATATGTTAGCATAAATCATTGCACATAAATGCCTAATGACTCCCTGAAAATAAATTCAACATGGGCTAGTATTAGACAAGCTCGAATGGTTTTTCAATAAAACTCTTCAGTTGTTTCACATCGACAGAAATAAGCTTTAAGAGCTCCCCTGGCTCACGTGTGCCACAGTCTGGTGGCAGTGCAGATCCAGGCTGGGTGCACTGTCGTGTTCAGGACACAAATGACAGCTATCCCTGGCCATTGCAGGTCCCCTCTGCTTAGAGGGCTCAGCTGCTGCACATTGCATCAGTCTCTGAACCTTATCTTCTTATTACACTGAGTCTGTGCTGGACACAATGAAAACAGGCAGAATGTAACCAATATGACTCAGTGCTCACGACTTGATTGTACCTTGATTCTGTGTTTATAAGAAGTCTGGAAACTAAGGCTCATCATCTCCTCTTCCTGGGAATTAGCAGACCTGTAAAGGAACTCAGAATTATGCTGCATTTACAAGCAGTATTTAATTAGGATCTGTGTTAGCCATGATGCTGTTAAGAAGGTAGCAAGAAAGTAAAACTGGAACTATTTCATTAAGTAAAGAAACATAGTGTCTGCAAAACAATGAATGAGCCCAAGCACACCTTCCCTCAGTTGCAGAGCATGAGGCTGGCTCATCTCCCATGAGGTCAGAGATGCCATCCCATAGACGGCCTGTTGTTACAGATGCTCTTCTATCATCAGCACCAAAAGAAGCTGGAGGAAAGCCAAGGTTAAAAAGAGACCAACAGAAATAAAACTGCAGCAGGGGAGCTGAAAGAAGATTGGCACATTTTAAAGCAAGCAGGCTGATTATGCAGGAAACCACAGAGCCCCAGCTCAGCCTTGGCAATAGCTAAAGGTCACCCTGCTGCACACGGATGTGCCCCAGGGGATCTGCAGCACTGGAGAGCAGGAACACATCAGTGCCTTCAGGTGAAAGAAAGCAGGATGTTCAGCCAGGAAAACTATGCTAAAAATACACTTTCTGAAGGCAGGTGAGGAAGAAATAAAGGGAAGTGGACAAAAGGGAAATAACAGGTCACTAAGCATTCTTGTCAAAATACCTCAGGCTACAGACCTTCAGTCCTCCTCATTAAGCCACCGAAAGGGTGAAGAAGGGAGTGTTGGCCTTCTGCATGTTAGCTGGTATGTGATTTACCCAAAAGGAAAATCCTTTGAAAATATCCAGGAGCCCCTTTTATTTTTTGAAAAACAGAATTTGACACTGACATTAGTGCCAGTGGCAGCACAGCCCTCTCAGGGCCACGCAAGTCAAATGCATCCTAGAATGACATTAATTTGAATTAACTATCAGCTTCTATACAGCTGCTAAACTCTGCACATGAGTCTTCTTTAGAAATGAAGTACAAGCCAGGATTAGGGGTGAATTTGCAATGTAAAATGTGACTATACTGATAATGGTATTTTAGCACAGAGCTATAAATCAAAAACAAACCCCTGAGTGATAATGGGGGCAATATGGAGTATTTGAACCAGCTGCCTTAATTCCAGAGGCAGAGAAAGATCCAGTTCACAGGGGCTTGGTAACAACAGACATAAACATGAAAGAAAATAATTGAGAGGTGGCTTTCACAAAAAGATGTTCTTGTTGACGAAAAAAGGGGTCCTGTAAACGACACGATTATTTCTCCTGTATTTCTGTGGAAAAATCATCTTGACATCTTTACTGAGCTATTTCTCACTAAGATCCACATTAAAAAGAGAGTGCCAGAGATTTCATGTTACTCCAGCTAACAATACCACACTTAGCTCCAGTAGAGTTTGGTATTGAATTACCCTTCACCATTCAGTCTCTTAATTGAAGTTTGTCATTCTAACAACCCCAGAGCACATTCAGCAGTTTCACTATAATCTACTATAATTCTGAGGCTGACATAGGAAACACGGCATGGAAACAAGAGGGCTCAATTTTAAATTGGCTAAAATAAAGTTTATTTTACTGTTACAATATATAATCTTTTATCAACACAACTCACAAAGTGTTTACAAAATAATCTCATTTTCTGCTGCATTTTAAACACTACTTTTATACAAACTTTAAAGGTAAAATAGGAGTTTGTAGCTAAAAAGGCTTTTTGTTATATTTTTTTAGAAGCATCAGGAGAATTACTTCAAACAAAACTTTTTTTTTGTTATGGTACCACCTTCCCAGACAAAACAATGTTTTCTTGTAAAGACCTGAGGGACGATTCATGAAAGCTTTCCTTAGACAAAGGATGCCAGTCCTCTTAGGCTGACAGTGAACAAACACATTTGAGCCCTTGCAGCCAGGGGGGCAATGGAATCTGGAGGTGCATTGGGAAGAGTGTGGCCCGCAGGTCTAAGGGAAGTGATCCTGCCCCTCTACTCAGCCCTGGTGAGGCCACATCTGGAGTGCTGTGTCCAGTTCTGGGCTCCTCCGTACAAGAAAGACAAGGAGCTCCTGGAGGGGGCCCAGAAGAGGCCACAAAAGGTTGCTCTGCTCCTTACTGACACTTAAATCCCCCTCACTGCTCCTGGCAATGTCCCCTCCATGCCTGACTGGCTGTCCAGGGCTTCCAAGTCTGGATGGAGCTCAGGGCTGCTGCTCGGATGTCTCCAAGCTCCAGAATCCCTGTACAGCTCAATCAAAACCTCAGCCCTGGACTTACCTCAGTCACTGCTGCTGCCTCACCAACTGACTGAAAGAAATAAAGGAGGATTGGAAGAAGGAAGAACTTCTTCACACTGAGGGTGGCACAGCACTGAACAGGCTGCCCAAGGAGGGTGTGGAGTCTCCCTCTCTGGAGACATTCAAAACCCACCTGGATGCATTCCCATGTCACCTACTCCAGGTGACCCTGCCTTGGCAGGGGGTTGGACTGGATGATCTCCAGAGGTCTTTCAACCCTAACAATTCTGTGGTTCTGTAACTTAGGTGCTCTAAAATGCCTTACAAAGGAATCTCTTCCTTTTCCCCGCACTGACCGTAGGGAAGGCAAGGAGCGTGCTGCCTGATGGAAGCTTTCATGAATCCCCACACTGATGACCCAGTATGCAGCAAGACCATAACACACAGAGCTCTCTGATTCTTAATGCTGCACAAGACAACACGGAAATCTTAAACAGAAGAAAATTTGAAGTGTTACAGTTGTCACAAAACCTAGTATTTTAACATGTTAAAATTAAAGTCACCTAATGTCTTCCGTGAATCTGGTAGTAACAGGCAGGTATTACATTACTCAACCCTGGTCTCCACTACAATGCAATGCACTAGAACACATCAGAAAGAGTGGAAAAAGCAACCATTTTCACAGCTGCTGGAGAGGTATGTGCTAAAGTGAATGGATTTCTGCTTCTAACAGTCAAGTGAGTTGACATATTTTACATGATAGAAGAATCAGATTGACAGTGATTACTTTATATACAGCAAGCAGGTAGAAAGAGGTGCTACTTTTTTTTTTCATGCATAGTTTAACCAGCTTACAGCTAGCTCATCTCCATTCACACTAGAGATGCATGATCCACCATTTGGTTTAAGCCAAACTACCAGCAAATATATTTCCAGTGCAAACAAAATTGTCTTTCTTCAAGAAAAACAACTAAATTTAATGCTACTTCTCAAAAAACAATGCTTATGCTGCATCATTTTCTACCTATTTTGGTCTGCATTTCTGAAGTTTCCTTCCTCTCCCCAAATCACATCCAAAGACAGATGATCACAGTACACTTTTTTTTTTTTTAGGCAAATGACTGTCTCTTCCCCAAAACAAATTATACTGCTCACTGAAGATCATCCCTGAGTGCACTGTTCTAGCTAGACACGTAGACAGCAAGAGATATCTCAGAGCTTAGAGGAAAAAAAGGCTGTTCACCCTGTGAAATCTTGTGGTTTTAGAAAGTAAAAAAAATTCAGCTACTTTGAGCATTTAATTTCCCTGAGCTGAGTGAAATTTGAAGATAGTAATTTGTGACATGAAGCATAGCAACATCTACAGCTGTACTTACGGAAGCTGCAATATTTTACAGTGGTGAAGTCAGACACTACATTACAAGCACACAGCAGTTATGGTGGTTCCTTTCACTTGCTTCCTGCCACAGGAAATGCGATGGCTTCTTTGGTGAGAAACAGCAGTGAAGAAGCTCCATGACTTCAGATTCTTTTGCCTTCTGATATTCCAGCAACCTTTAAGTTAGTGGAGATACCACCAGGCCATAGTGCAGCACTAGCAGACCATCCTAGAGAGAAGAGAAAGAAACTGTCTCATCATAGCACTTTCCCTTCTCCTCGAGGCATTTCTGTCACCACCTGGTACAACAATTGCTGCATGGCAGGACCCCAGGTACAATATCACCATTTTATACCGTGTCCCTTCCGTATGGACAAGGCAAGTTTTGATATATCAAGGCAAATAATTGTATTCCCCTCTCCTCTTTCAGATGGAGAAGGGTGTTAAAAAGAAAAGTAAAATCTGGTACTGCTTTTATTTTAAAGTTTTAATTGCATTATCTTCATACAATAAGCTCTTGTTTACAAGTCGTGCTGATATCCACAGCATATGGTGGAGCAAAAAAAAAAGTAATCCATTAAGTAGTTCTAGAAGGTGCTGCCAGAAGTTGTAGAAGAGTCTAGACTACTACTACATACATTTATTGAGTAATAATATTGAATTAAAAGACCTCAAAATGACAAACTAGTAGTTTATTAACTCATGTTTCTCCTCTTCAAAGACTGCTCAACATAATGAAAAAACCCTTTCACCTGGGAAACAGGACACTTCTGACCCATTAGTCTTTCTTATGTCAATTCACACACAGCTGCTGAAAGGCCTAGCACTTAGTCTGCTTCCACCACAGATCCACTGGGAACCTGACATTGCATTACACCTGTTTATATGGGCAGACTTAAAAAAAAATTTTCTTTTGAAGAGAGAACTACATTAGTACCAGCTGACATGTTAGAACTTCTACCATATTTTGCTTCAGATGTTTTTATCTATTAACACACAGGTTGTAAGATAATGTATTAGCTCACTAACTTCTTCTCATCCTGTTAATAACCAGGAATCCATTGCTAACTCCTGAAAGGCTTACAGGACAAAACAGGAGCTTTAACTCACAGGTGGCTAGCATAAACTGGAATACCAGCATTGCAATATGAAGAGAGAAGCCTGATTGTCCTCGCTTCTTGTTAGGTTGAACAGGTTCTAAGAGGTTACTCAGGAACCTCTTGGCACATAAAAACATTGCTATACTTTCCCAAAGGTACTTACACTTTGTGCCTGTTAGTTCCTTCAAAAGAGAAAATAAGACACATTCAAAACTTTATTTTTTGGAGAAAAATTGTGGTCAAAACCAGTTTTTCCTCTATTTTCCAGTTTCTTAAAGAAAAGAAATATTTATACAAGAAGAAAATGCTACAATGTATTCTTTGATGAATAGTTTTCAAATGGTACTTTTGGCAGTAGGACATTTAAAGGAAATAGCCCTGTTAACCCAAGGCCAAACCCACTGCAATTCCTTTTCTACAAAGAGAAGCTGAGAGTTACTTCAGTACTGGCACTTCTCACTCTGTAATTATTCACTTGTAAATTATTACACGTTTCTATCTATGTCCAGCTGCTCTCTCTAGATACTGTTATTAAAAGGAAGTCCAAACAGAGAATGAGCTCTCACTGCTCATTACAAATCTCAAGGCTAACTCAGACAGGCACAAAAGAACAGCAAAGCTCTCGAGTGTCCTTTGACACACATTTGTGACCCTAAAAAAATTGCGAAGGATCCCATCTGTTACACCCAGCTATAAACTTTAGAGTGGAACTGACAGACCAAAACATCAGAGCATACACCCCTTTTGATGTTCTAAGAGCAGCAGCAACAAAAAGTGCCCCACTTTCCAAATTCAATAACCCCATAGCAAAGAGTAAATCAGTTCCATAGGAAATGTGTGCTAGAAGGTCACAGTAATTAAATTAGAACACAGCTCTTGCTGCCTAGCTCAGGAGACCAAAAAATAGTACAATAGCACTGGGTTACAAAAAGGTGAGAGCTACAAAGAGACCATTATAATCTGCCAAACCTCTGTGCCAAGGTCCAAGGACATCAAGGAAGCTACTCCTTTCAGCTTTTCCCATGTGTGAGTTCATGATATCCATCAGTGATGCAGAACTCTGAGAAGGCCCAGTTTTAGACAAGTGAAAATAACCAGCAGCTTGGATAAGGTTGCACTTGTGCAGCAGAAGGGAGGAAGGTAATACAGGGAAGAAGCTATATTCTCATTTAGTTAATAACGAGCTTCCTTCCTCAGCTACTTGATCACACTCTTAATTACAGGCAGATCTCAATGCCTGGTAACAAAACTGAGCCTTTAAAAGTTTCTCTAAATGTCTTTGATCACACCTTGCAGCAAATTCCACAAATTTCACACTGTTCAAAAAAAAAAAAAAAGCAAAGTTGTTTCTTATTATATAAATTCTGTCAGTGAGTTTTTTATGGTTTTGCCCTAAACAGAGCTAGAAATCCTACTTTCAGCTAATTAGGAAATTTTAACCAACCACCTTATTTCAGTAATGTCAAAATATCTTAAAAGATTAAACGAGATTTAGTACTGACTCTTTTTTAGCCTTCAATCAACTACTCAGAAATGAACATGTTAATTGCTTACATTCAAACCACTAAACTTGGTTGCCTATTTACTCCAATTAAAACAACCCTAACAGGTTACTATGGGGCCAACGTCTGGAATATTTATTTTATCATCAGATTACACTTGGTCTTCCCACACTTGTTGGAAAGGCAGAAATGTATCCAGAAGAGCTAAAATCCTGCTAGCTTGCACCTCCAGGACACTTTCATTTAGTCAGGCTCTAAGGCATCACTACACAGTACTAGTCACTAGGAAAAAAACCACCAAAAACAAATACAACACCCAAAATCTTCACAAACAAATCTTAAGAACCATTCAGTGTAAGTAAAAGCCACTAAACCCCTGACAGTGATTATGGTCCAGAAAAATCAATCACACACAATGTATGTTATGCTGTACTGCAAATGCTACCAAAGAATGCACATTAAAATTAATATATTTGCCAAAGAGAAACTTATCTGCATTTTTATAATCACTTTTCCCAGCAAAAAGAATAACTGCTAACATGAATGAACTTGACTCAGAATAGCAGCTATTTTTCTCCTCTAACTGTGGTGGTACTCATCTAAATAAAAGAGCCCAATGTTATTCCTTTAAATGACTTTCTGTTGCAGAAGTAGCTACTGAAGCAGTTTTCTTTGCGTGAAGCATCTACAATGAACCTCAGAAACCTGTAAACGACAACAGCGGTTTTGAACAGTGTCTCAGCATCCTGGTGAGAGCTGTTAGGGACATTCCAAGCTCCAACACTGATTTGGAAAGGCTGGAAAGTTACAAAGGCACAAGATGCCCTTGGAGTTTAATGTAAAATTCATCAAACATTCCTCTGTATTTGTAGTTTCACTGGCCAAGACAACTGTGCCTCTTACTGAATTTCACATCCTGGTGAGAAACAAACAACTCTCACTATTTTAGACTTGACCTGTCTGTTGGGATTTTTTTCCATGGATGATTATCTAAAAATATTTTCCAAGGTTTTTTTAACCCTACAAACGCATTGTCTTGATTTCTACAAAATCATATCATGTTAGACTAAAGAACATGAAAATGTCACAATTATTTCAGTATCAAAAAAGAAGCAACATTCCTACTGTAACTATTTGGCATCCTAAGAGGTTTTCTAACAAAATGAAGAGAAATTAAGGATGAACCTGTCTTTCAAATTTCCTGACAAAAGTGACTATAAAAGAACAAAACTTCACAAAAAGCCAAGATTTTTTTTTCCTGTTTGTTTGTCCAGTAGAGAAGCCTTGAGAGAATTAACTGCTAGCATACTGGTTTGGTAATAAACAAGACTTGAAACATCACTGGAGAATGCATCCCCAGACAACTGCTCTCTTCGTGGAGCTGCTGACTGGTACTTCATCACTAAACATCAATCAGGCAGACCCAATTCTGACAAGAAATGAAACTGATGCAGTATTCCTTGAAGTGCTCCCCCAAGAGCATTTCTCATACATGGAAAGCTTTTGTGCTAAGTTCAAGTCTAAAACCATATATGTGACTATACCCCTGGACTGAGAAATGTATCATCCCCCTGCCATTTACTGAAGCTTCTAGTAGAGGGCACTTCCATCACTATGTGCTGATTGCTGAATTTACTTACAGTGATTCATAATGTTAGAAACAAGTTTGTCACCAGTACCCACTTCCTCCCAGTTTCAATCCCCTGCTCCCCAAACTGGGTTAGGTTACATTTTCATTTCTTCTTCATGCTATTATAAAACAGCTAAGGCATCAGATGTGGCATTCATTCCCTTCAACTGCAGAAACAGCACAAGCCTCACAGACTTTTAATGTCTGCCAACATTAACATGAGCCAAATACCTCTGCCCTGACTCTGGCACCCCTCCTAGTGATTCCAATCAGGTACAAGTGATGCAAAATCCAAGATATCTCAAAATCAGATTTTCACTTCCTGCTCCCAACACAAAAGCTTTCTTGTAGAATAAGAGAGCTCAGCAGGAATCTTAAATGTAAAGGTTTGTGCATGTGTGTACACAAACAAGTGAGGAGAGCCGATTTTAGCCCTTCTGCTATCTGCTAAGACTGCTTTCCAAATAAAATACCAATCTAATCCTATTTCTTCACACTGTATTAAATATTAACTTTTCAGACTTCCAAGTTTAGATTAATACACAGTTTATCATATATCATAATTTTACATCTCTATCTTACTATGCACTTGAAAGAGCACTTCACTGTTTTTGCAGCGCTTCTAAAACAGTGTGATCCTTTAAAGATGCTTTCAAAAGAGTCACAAAGAATTTAAAAAAATTGCATTCTTATTTGCAAAGCCAGCAACACTAAAGACAGCAAGTTATCAACAAGAAATAGCTGGCCATAAACTCATGCTGTGACCAGAACCAATACAATATGTATCAAGCACATTTACTGCATTCATTACCCTCTATCATTGGTTTGTGTTTGTTTGAACAAGTTTATTCTCCTGACCCAGTGACAAGGATAGCCTTATTTGGGATTTGTCCTCTGACTTCCTGCAGCGATGCATTTGCCAGAGAGGAAAACCAAGGAATGTTAATTGAAAGAATGGCTGGTACAATTTATTACTGATAAGACAGCAACTTGTTTTGGGGGGAAAAAAACCTCCAAAACAAACCCCAAAACAAACCCCTCATATCCAGAACATCATGAGACCAGCAAGAACACAGTACACTTGTCAACTCTATTTACAAGATAAAAACAATTTTGCATAAGCTGGAGAGATTTTTCTAAGTGACTTCTTCAGACAAGCTGGTGCTACCTGAGGGCTTAAGAGAAGTCTTCTGTTTTGAAACAGAATACCTGGAACAAAGCCCCAACTGCCACGTACCTGTACTGCACTCTCTCCTATGACTTGGCGGATTTCCCTCAGTGTCTGGTAGTGCTCCAGCAGGTGATCACCACATATTATATCCACCTGCGAAAAAACACAAGCATGGTGAAGTCCAACTTACCTTTGGAGTAGCAAACCAGTATCCAAGCCCTTTTTTATTAGCAGAGTTATATTCTAGCATGTTAAACACTAAGCCACCTTCACCTCTGTTGTCCAAATGTATTTAGCATTCACAGCACTACTGCACTGCCCTAATGCCTCTCATGGCCCTGACCTGTGCTCACTGCTGAGCACAGAGGACAGTTTATTGTTTCACTCAGTTTGGGGTGTCCACTGAAGCAAGCTATTTAGTAATAGCTGTGATGAATTTAATGGGAATTTAGATCATATATTAAAACAACCACACAAACATCTGGAGTCATTCATCAGTTGCAGAAGAGGGAAACTTTTTTGTGCCACCAACAGAAAGTGAGCCATTGCCACCCTTATTCTTACCTTGAGTGAGAAAACACATGACTAATTCCACTTAATAAAGCTGTTTGGAAGAAGTGTCTTAATAGAAAAGAGCACCTTGGTGCATGCCACTGTCAGCAATTACATCACACAGTCCTCCTTCAGCATGCACTCAGTCAGTATTCCTGGGGTGCAGCTGCAGGGCACACTCAGCAGTTCCATGCATTGTCCTCTCCTGCAGCTGAACTCTATCAGTGGTGCCTGCAATTCCACAGGAGGCACTTCTGTTTAGTAACTGCCCACAAAAACATAATTTTGTCGAAAACACAAACCATAATCAGGTATTTTGAATTCCTTGCCTTGACTATTATTAAAAACAGGCCCTTCTATAAAGTTACCATGTATTTACAGTGCATAATGTAAATCCAGTCTCAAATGTTCCAAATTAGAGCAGTTAACATAGCACTGTTTTTCTCTCTCAACTGCAGCTTGCTTACATTTTCCTTACGAGCAATTTCTAGATAAGGAAACGAGAGTGCTCTCATTTGTTAATTGACAAGACCTCAAAACTGAAGTTAGGAGCATTGACAGTGAGCTGTCCCACAGCTTTGTGCAAGGGAACTGCCTAAGCTCTGCCCCTGCAGCAGTTGGGGAGCACACTGCAATATCATGATGTCTTACACAGCCACCTTCCACCCAGGATGCACGCTGTGCTGCAGCTATTCCACTTCTCCAGATTTATCTTCTTCTGCAAGCTGACCCACTACCTCTCTCTTGTTCTTCATGAAGAGATTTAGTAAGACTTATGCTGGCAGACCACATTGTTCTGAGACTTGGGAATGTGGGAATTCTACTCCTCAGAGGCTCAAAAAGAACTAATTCACTGCACCATCTGTATTGTATGAGAATGATGCAGAATATTCTCTTCACATTTGATTGGTAATGTGCAAAAGATGTAAACTGCTTAGTAGTACTTCTGCTTTTAGCTTCTACAAGAAAGCCAGGAAGTAAAAATTTGAGTGGACTTAACAGTAAACACTGATTAGATATTGGTCCATATATACTCACATATTTAACGTTAACTTTTGATGTACTTAACACAGCACTTGAAAAATATATTTCTTTCTCTTTTGGAAAACTGGCTGCAGTTATTCTGCTATCTTCCATGCATTCTAATCTCTACAGTTATTACTGCAGGAAGACAGCCATGACTGCTTTGCTTTCCAGAGATACAACTTTAATTACTTTTGCTTTATAAACTTACTTCTACAATTTTTATACCATAATGCACTGAAAACTCAATCCTGCTCCCAATGAAACATAACACATAAATGTTTTATATATTCTACAGACATAGAAAATCTAATCTGTTTGACCAATACAGGATGCAAACAGACAGTCGCAGCTGCTGACAATCTCTCAAAACAGAATTAGAATGCTGGTTTGAAAGTATCCCACTGTTGTACCTGCTGCTCCAGTTTCAAATGGCAGTCATTAAAGAGCCAGTGTCTAATAATAAATTGAGAAGAGTTTTTAACATTTACTGTATTAGAGTTCTCTGAATACCAAATGCTTAATCTCCTAATTCCAGCACCAAAGCCTGAAATTCTGCCTGCTAACTGTTATGCTAGGATTCATTCTGTAAAGACAAGAGAATAAAACGTATGATGAAAAAAAAAATCCCAGGTCAGTGTGAAAGTAAGTTGTGAAATGTGTCTCAGAGGAATCCTTGTGCCATACAGGAATTAACATGTTCCATTACAAAAGAGGCACCAGGACCAAAGTGCTATGAATTTACTAAAATTTCAAATGACTGGTAAAATTGAAGCCAACTAGTACTGATTGCCTGAGACAGCAATAACTGTAGCTGGACATTTTGCTGAAAGGAAGCATGAAGGTGGATCTGCTGAATACTTAGTCCCTTCTGTTAAAATTCTTATTAATATTAAGGAGGCTTTCCATTATGACATTTCTTTTCTTTAGGTGGCATGTCTGCTATTAAGAGCTATTTCTCTAACAGCCACCATAACAGACAATTATAAATTCATGCTCACTAAGTAAGACAGAAATACAAATAGAAAAAGTTCATGTAAGGAACACCTTACATAAGACTCATCCCAAGGGAGAAGTTGGCCCAGAAAGAAGTAGAGTTCAATCAATGGTTTCTAAACCAACTCATATTACCCAGGGAAGGACAAGGAAAACACAAAGTTTTAGAGACTGACATGAGTATTTGGGCTAGTTATTCAAAAAGCTGTCAGAGTTTCCCATTTCCTCTAGCTGCTGTTTACTTTCCAAATGCCCTGGATGCTTTTATTCCAGGGTTAAGACTGGAATAAAGAAATCGCATCAACAACTACACTGTATGAGCACAGAGTCCTTTCTTCCAATCTCCCCCCCCAAGGCTGCAGTTCATACACACACTTTCAGGAATGCACATCTGGTTACAGAACATTTCTGTTCCATCAGCTACGTTAATGAATTCCAAGCACCTGAGCTCAAGTCTTTCAGCAGTTTCTCTCATCCTTACAGAAGAATTAGCAAGAAGGAATACTGCTGCTGCTACAGGAGGACCTTAAAGGAAATCACACTCTAAAGAAAACTTCTGATGTCAAAGACAAGAACCTACTGGGTTCCAAACACCACAACCTATATTTAGCTCCTGTTAGATGTTAGCTACTTAGCTATTACTGGCAATTCCACTTTCCAAAAAATTATTTTCACCCTCTCCCAACAAATTCCAGCAAGAATATTCAAGAGAGACCTTGTAATTAGAAGCATACATAAATACATACAGAAAATTAATTGTTGCCCAAAGCACAGAGTTCAAAACAAAGCATCAGAAAGAGAAAACTACAGTCTGCCAGCTCAAGTGGTAGATAAAAATAAATGAAGCCTTAACCTTCAGATAAACTAGGGAGTTTAAATCATAATCCATTTGCAAATGCATATACAGAAGTCTGAAAGCAATTTGAAGCCTCAGAGTAGGAAAAAAAAAGAACAAAGGCAGTAACTTCAAAACTGCTTTTAAGACTTTTATATATACTGTCACACACAAGTCAGATGGCTTATTTCACATTTTCATTAACCTAAATCCATTGCACTTGTGCAGGTCAATGAAGAAGGGCGAGTATCAGCTCATATTCCACGTGAAAAGATTAAGTCAGAAATGTCCAAACAGAGTCAGGAGTTCAGGCGGGTGGGTAACATACATTCTATCACTTGGTCACCAAATCAGCTCTAATAGGGAATGACTGAAACATTCTCAAATAGCACTTTTGCAGACTGTCAAACTAAGCTGATGTTCAGTAGGAACTGCCTGCACTCACAAAACAACCACACTTAGTGTCCTTATGAGAAGTTTCAACAATGAAACCAAAACTGCAATTGATATACTGAAGAGAGAAAGGAGGAAATAGGCTGGTGCCTTCCTTACAGTCAAATCCTTTCAAGTCCCAAGTAAGACAAAATTCAACTTTTGCAATAAATTTTCTGTAGATAAATGTAGGAAAAAGTACCGCAAATGTAGTGCATTTTAGCTCAATATGCCTGAAACATATGTTTCTGAAAGAAACTTCCTAGCTTCCCAGGAAATCTAATTCTTGGACTCAAGTCCCAAGCTAAACACACCAAACTCAAGACATTTTACATAAAAATGGATTATTTTAGATAATGAAGAGAGTTGGAAATTAAGACTAAAGAAGTAATATTAAAAGGAAGAGCTTGTTGTCCAAAGTTAGTATCTATTTCTTCTTTTAACATACTTTGGGGAAGCCTACAGGAAATGAACCACTGCAGTCCTCAACATTTCCAAATTTCTACAGCAAACTAAAAAAGCAGCAAAGAACCTTCTACATTTAAATTCTTTGCACATATGGTTTGTAACCTAGTTCTCTAAATTCTTCTGCCCGTGCAAATTCACAATCAGGTTCTCCTTAATTTTGTTTTATGGTTTGTTTTATTAGCCATCCTGGGAAGCTGGAGTAAGACATGTTTCATTAGACTTACTAATCTTCAAAGACGTATCTGACATCTCTTTCACTCTCTGCATGTTTACCAACAAACCATCAGCTTCAGTTTTGTGTACTACCATGAGAAAGTAACAGCTCAGTACATACACTCCTTTAATCTTAGTCCCCATATGACAAAGAAATTATCAACTCAGGCTAGAAAGAAATACTTCCAGCTTCATTTCCCAAATTCCGTAGTTTTTAAAAAATAAGCCCCGATATCTTCAAGAAAACAGTCATGACTTGGGGCATAAAAATCAACTACAGGTTTCTAATGACAAAAAAAAACCTACTGAAAAAAAGATGGGAGCATATCATTTAAGATGGGAAAAAAAGGCAGCCAAGGCATCTCTCTGCACAAGACAGATGATTTAACATTTCCTCCAAACAGGCAGGGCTTGCACAGAAGAGACCAAGAGATTAGAATTAGCCAATGATTGTGCCTTACACCACGATGGCAAACTAGATACTAGGAGAGATAGGAATGACTGGCTCAGCATCAAGAAACATCTTGAGAAAGGAAGCCTATGAACTCATCAGCTTTTGAGATGTAATAACATTTATGCACTAATAGGGGATGGTACCTGTCTGGCAAAGTCCAAGTAGAAAGTAATTAATGGGAGAAAAATTCTCAAGCTATCTCTACTAGATGATCTCAAGATTGTAAAATCTGAAAGATACCCAACACATGGGTCCAGGTTGATTTTGAAGGATGGATACCCACAGTTTCCATGACAGATGCTCAGTGCTCCTGAAAATTGACATTTTGATATACTACTTAAGAAAATCCAAACAAACAAAACAATTCCTTCCCCTCAAATAAACAACTCAATTAATGCAAGAATTTTCTCCAGCCTCATTTTGAGGATACTTTTATCTGTTTAGAATATCAAGTCACCACCATGTAAAAGCTACAAACTCTCACTGAGAGGAAACCAGCAAATGAAAATACATTAATTCCTCTGCAGGATGAATAATTTATACCCGATTTTCTTTGTCATCACTGAAAAGGTAAGCAGCATGAACGCTCATTACTGAGGCACACAGTCATGCTGTATCGTCCCACAGCTACTGCTCTATGAGAACAATCTTAACTCCAAACCCAGCACTTAACTTCTACCATTTGCCTATTCACATCAGCATCAGCTTGATCTTCCAGGAACTGACAGCTTTAAGAATTATTTACACATTACGGAACTCTTCCACTTTCTCAACTGAATGGCTGCTGAAATACACTGAAGAACTGGAAACTGGTTTTGACATGCAGTTCCTCTCAAAATGGTTGAGAAATATGAAGCTAAATTCTTTTGTACCATATGCTGCTCCTTTCAACTCTTATTTGGAGGAAAGTGTCTGTATTTGCATTCATACCTTTCATTCCAACACATTCATCTACAGTATAATTCTTTCTTAGCCCTTGTTTGTCTTAAGTTAAATTTTACTACTATTCAGCTTGCACCTGTCTCTGCCTTTGCATGCTCCCACATTCCCACTTTCCTGTCCAGTTTAACAGCAGAATCTCTTGGCTTTGAATCTCATCAGGTGAAATTTTACATGGCACTTTAGAAATTCTGTCCAATTAGTACAGTACTATGAAACCGTGAACAGGTTGCAGATGAGTTAGAAGAGTTGTTCCTTGCAGAACACAACATTTCAAACAATTAATTTTTTAATCCTTACTGCATTAAAAAACCCTAACATTACTTCTAGAATCTAATGAACAATGGAAATGTCTGTCCAAAGCACAGAAAACTTGTGACTGCTACAGCAAGTGACATACCTGACAAGCAGGGTCTAGATCCATTTTTCTTCTGAGGAATTTCTCCACATGTCCAATTGTTGCCTCCCCGGAAACACGTACAAACTTCTTTTCCAAAGGCTGTACAGAATAAATAAGTTAAAGGTTTTGACACTAATCCCTCATAAACTCCAAATCCAAGTGACAGCCCAATAACAGAGGGAGACAGCTTACATTTTTGGACCCTTCTCTGATCTACCTGCAGATTACCTCGTAGGGAAAGGACTAAATATGTATTAAGACTCCAGACACTGCTTAAACATTCAAAAAATAATCAGCAACTGATTATTTTTTAAATGTTTTAAACAGCCCTATGTTTAGTGTGGCCCAAAAACCCAGGATAAACAACAAGGCAGAAAGAAGGGCAAATACGAGACAGAAAGGATAAGAGGTGATACTGAAGATGAAAAAAGATGATGAAAAAATACTGTGAAATATAAGGATAAAAAGAAGAAAAAATGCTGGGTAGGTGTGATGTTATACAACAGTAGGTTTGAAATACACTGTAATACAAGATTGATTATTATTATTCTGATGAAAGTTCCAGCTGCACTCAGTATAAGAAAACCAAACTAAATTAAATATACTCAGGTTATAATTATTTCTGAAGTAAACCATAAGAGAAAAATTTAATCATATTTGTACCTTAAAATTCCCTGTGCCTTCATTAGCTCTGAAAAAGCAAAAGAGTAAATAGTCAATATTGCTAAGATTAACAGTTATTAATATCCTCAAGCTCTTTATTATAAGAGTGACTTACTGATTTATGAATCTTGCATATCAAACTTATTTTCCCAACTCAGGCTCTTCCTTTCATTAAACTGCTATACATGAAATAATATTAGACTGAATTTATGTATCTTTTTCCCCTACCCTTTATTTTTCTGCTCCATTTTTCTTGTGAATTCTTGTGAAATGTTAAGGTTTGTCTACATAAAATGTGAATGAAAACCAACACAGCCTAAAGCCATTTTTAAACACAACATAGCAATAATTTTCATAGGAGTAGGTTGCAATATGGATGCTGCCTAAACATCCATACTTCATGATCCTTGATATTTGGAACTTTAACAGACAGTGCCTAAGAAATTACTGACAGGACACACCCAACCACCTAAGGGGCTCTCTGGGCCACATGTTGGCCTTCCAGACTGTTCACATGACAATAGCAATGCTAATGCTATCAAGGAACTCAGGAAAGCAGCATGCGTTTCTCTGGAACGTGAAATAAACACAGAGATCGCAAATGACCAAATTTCCAGCTGGCTTCAGCCAAGGTTCACTGATTTGCACAGCCTGAGGATGTGATCTACCATTGATCATCTATACTCCACACCTCATTCTTGTAAGTGCAGTGTGTAAATTTCTCAATTAATTCAGGCCAATACATGACACTTCATTATTCTTGCATCGCATTGGCAAGTATGCACATATGAGAGAGGAAACAATGCAGTATTTTCATTGCACTGGAGATGGCAAAAAAATCCAGCGTTGCTATAAATCAGCTGACCATTTGCTACAGCAAACAAATGTAATGCTTGTGCAGACCACACATTAACATGGCACTTCAAATTACTGTGACTGAGTATGTCCACCTCTAAATATGTACCTGATATCAGACAGAGATAAGTAAAACTGTCATGAACTATGAAACAAACATAAGAAAGCTTTTCCACCACAGCTGTCGTTTTCTTTGATACAGTCCACAGCCATGGGTGACCACACTATATACTGTAGAGACACAATGTAGACAGTCAGACTTTCAAAGTAACAATTTCTTCTGGCTGGTCCAATCTATTCCAAGTTTTCTTTATCCAAAATGCTTTATTAATCTCTCATTGCCAAGACAACCTCTCTGATTTTGACCATATAAATTATCAAAGAATAGCAAAGGTTAAAAAAGTCACTAAAATAAAATACAAAGCAGATGCTGTTAAGCCATCATCTTTTTTTGTTAGAAACATTCTGTGCTTCCCTCCATATAAACAACAAAACCACAGTGGATGGTTACACATGGTATAGATAGTATTTGCACAGTATTATGTGCTCTGCTGCCAATGCTGAAAGTTTAAAATAAAACTACTAAAAACCAAATATAACAAGACAGATTCAAAACTCATCCTGTTTCTCAGGCAGATACAAGTTTACTAGCTTTGAGGTCTAAACTGACTTCTGCAAGTCAGGTATGAAGAAAATGAACTTTGAAATTAAGGCAGATACGTGGATTCACAATGCTAAAAACGTTCTATTATTTGAAAGCTGCTGAGTGCTTGCTCTGGGCACATCCAGCATTAACGGCACTGCCACCTACAGGGATCAGGGACAGGGACAGACAGGGATTTCTCTGTTCAGTTTACTGAGACAGAACTACTTTGTTAAAAAGAAAACATACCTAAATTTTAAAACCGTACTTCCTAGGAAGCTACTTTATAGGCAGACACATCTTAAACATTTAATTACCTGCATAGTCTACCTGTGCATAGCTGGCTGTCACTATTGCACTGTAAGTTAAAACTGGCTCCCCACTCCCACTGCTATTTGAGATGGAAGAAACGCACATTTAATGAAAACCAAGAGCCGGTTAATGGTCCAACACATGCTAGCAGCACCCTCATGTCAGTCAGTTGCTCTTATATTTGCCCACAGCTCACCCAATGAACTCCAGAAGTATGGAAATGTCAAGTTCTGGTGGGATCCGGAACACTGAGCCCAGAACTTTTCGAGGTCTTCCTCTGCTCGGTGGAACTGGCTGTGGGACAGCTAAAATATTCAAGTAGCCAAAATGCAAAGATAACTTGAAATGAAAGTAGCATATGATACTAACATGCACTGAGCAAAACAGAACAGCTCACCAAGTAAAAAAGCCCATGCAATTCATCCTCTTTTTTTATTACTAAATCAGCTCTTCCTACATTCTATGCTGTGTATCCGAATCAGAATTTTAATAGCTTTCAGCATGGCACTTTCCAAAGAGTTTTGTTTGTTTGATAGAAAGACACAAAATAATTAGAAAAATCCCCCATTGTTGAAAAGACTTTGAAGCTCTCATTTTTGCTCCTTTGTAATAACAGCCAGAAAATAACACTAATGCACGTTTTATATATATATCCTGACTGTAAGCGAAATACATAGTTTAAAAATTTTCAACCATGATCAGGGTTTAAGTGTTGCCAATTCATCTATTTTTGTAACCTGAGACCTGTGACAATTTATAATATCCAGATAACTAAGAACCCTGTATTTCCAATACTACTTCCACCTTCAGTTGTGAGCTAATATTTTAAAGAAAGCCCTTAAAAATAAATTATATTATATGTATTTCCTTAAGAGTGCTCCTTGAAGTGATTACAGCTCACCTGGTTTGGGCACTTCTAATCCTCTCTCTTTATAGAAATCATGCATTTGTTTTTTCTCTCCTGAAAAAAAAGCACAATACAGATTGAAATGTTTCAGATGCTGAAAATACCCATTTTCATTGACCAATTTTCAATGGTTAGAACAGTAAAAACTTCTCAAGTTTCTACAGACCTTCACCATCACTACTATTTCATGAGGCTGAGACACTTAAGAAACCCAGACTAAAAATTTTGTTAATAAAAACTGGGAGGAAATCAGAAAAACTGGCCAGAAATAATACCGAAATAGATGCAAGAAATATCCTTCTGGCTGTCATAACACGACATGGTATTTTCATACTATGTTCACATAGAACACAGTACTTTAAAACTATATTTATATATAGACATATTTTTATATATACATATATTTTTACATATATGTTCATGGTATAAACAGCAATACCATCTATAATCCATACATATCCCCTAGATTGTATATTTCACTCAGCCCACCCAAGGGGACTGTGCAGATTCATTGGCTCCCAAAGCTGAAGGTAAATGAGATGAGACGGTGAACACATCTAAAATCAGATAAATAAATATGGCAGTGAGGAAAAAATAAAAGCATTTGAGAGAATCAGTCTTAGCAACTTTTTTTGACTGAGCCAAGTGAACTTTTTACACAGAATGATATAATATAGTTCTACTAAAGTAAGAAGAATGACTATGAAATGTTATTTGGATGTTTATCTGGATACAGTGACAGCTTTGTTTCATGAGATAAGGTACACACCACTACCCACAATAGCATTTAGCAGCCAGAAAGATGCCAGTTGTCACAGTGTCATAGGTTAGCAAGCATAATCCCGGAAGGGACGTCCTTGCTAAGGGGTGCTTACAGTTTCCTCTGGGAACTGATAGAACCTATCAGCTGGCCAGTTTGAATATGGACAATTCTCTTAGCCACTTAAAGTTGTGATCACCTCTGTGATCCACGTTTAAGAATAGGCAAACTCCCCCTCCAAGCTCTCTCTCGTTTCCGGCGCTGGGACAGGTGGCTGCAGGCCCCGTGTGGGGGCCAGCGGGCCCGGCCAGGCCCTGCTTGGGCCAGGCCGGGCCGGGCCACGGCCATCCTGGAGCCATGGACCTGTTCCAGCCGTGGAACCCCCCCCCACTGCCTTGCCGTGGGCAGCCGGAGCGGCTCGGCTCTCCCCCCTCTCCACTGCGATAAGAAAAATTCAACATTCCAGCTGAAAAGCTGCAAGGCCGAGGTGAGAGTAACCCTTTTATTGCTGTGAAGAGCTGAAAACCTGAGGGAAGAGAGAGAGGAGATGCTTAAAGCTGAAATTCTGTTGTGAAGCTATGATATATCCAAGTACCCCATTGTAATTCCATGAAGATACGGGGGGTGGAGTGTTCAACTCGTGAGCAAAAGCACCTGCGCTGAGATAGGCAGATGCTGACGCAGCTGTAATTTCATGAGAAGTTTGAACAGGGAGAGATGAACCAGATGAGGACTTTTGCTCCAAACGGGAAAGGAGAAAACCTCAGTCCGTAGAGATGAACCAGATGAGGACTTTTGCTCCAAATGGGAAAGGAGAAAACCTCAGTTCCTAGAGATGCTCCCAGAGATAGTCCTAAAGATGAAGATGATGAAGACCCTTTGCTCCCAGGGAAGGAGAAGGGCCTCTGTTTTTGTTTCTGAACGGCTCAACCTTAAAATTGTACCCCAAAAAACTTCAAGAGTGGACCCTCGAAAGCAGTTGCGGGAAAAGCTGCAAGTCGGGGGAAAGGACTCACACGCAGGCAGAGAGACTCCTCTTCCTAAATGGACTGAACAATATTTGGAAGTGGGCGGCTGTCTCGTTGTGATAATGTTTTCATAGCATGAGCAAGAAGAGACTTCTCTTTCTAAATGGACTGAACAAGGTTATTATGGAAGTGGTAAACAGACTGAACATCTCAAGGGTTGTCTTTTCACATTGTCAGTGGGAGAAGGGAGGAAGGTGGGGGGAGGAGGAGAGTTCTGAAGGTGGTATAATTTTTTTTTCTTCTTTTAGGTCTGTTAATAAACTTCTTTATATTCTTTCAAGTTTGGTGCCTGTTTTGCATTTCTCCTAATTCTTATCTCACAGCAGATAAACAGTAATGAGTATTTTGGACCAAACCACTACACACAGTTAATTCATTACAACTTATAACCAAACATCACTAAACTATCTTAAAGAGTCCAGAGTAGAGACAAACTTTGAATTAGTCTGTTTTCTGTTTTTTTCAATCTCTATATACTAATACAATAAAGAAAAGGACTTACTTTCCTCCAGATTGACAACTAATTTATAGACTATGTCTTGCAGTTGTCGGTCCAGTCTATGAAATAGGAAAAAAAAAAAAAAAAAAGATGAGTCTTTGGTGCAACACAAAATGGTTTCCTTAAACTGTAATGAAGATGCCAAACACAACATTGAAATGAGATGTACGTGGAGAGGCAGAGCAGCAACTCCACATCTCTCTAAACAGAAGCCATGTAAAGTTTAAAGCACCACCCCCCCATGAACAGCTCAAGAAACCAAAACTCAATTTTTTGAGTTAATAAATAGAACATGCCAACAAGGCTTCATCTTGAAAGGAAATCCAAGCAAATAGTTAAGTGTTTGTATCACCTGTAACACTGAGCAAATGCATAAAAATACCCAGGGCAGGGGTAACAAACCCTAGAAATGGATACAAACTAGATAAAACAATAAAGAGAGTATTTTTATCTTAATTGTTGAGATGAAACTTATCCTAATGAAGAACACATGTGTTTCTTGTAACCATTCCCTTGTTTCAAATAGGAAAGCACTACAGGTCTGTAAAACAAAACATTTAAAAGCAAGTAGCAAATCTTTAAAAATGGGACAAATTTATTACCTGATATTATAGAGCGGCTGTGTCTGATGTACAACAATATTGCACTTTGGACATCTGTTGCTATAGTAGAAGTGTCTCACGATGCAGCTTTTACAAACTGTAAAGAAAAGAAATCCCGTAGGAGTCCCATGTCCAGTACACAGTGCCATCTGTTCAAGCAAAAGGGGTAAATACACCCAGACTTCCCACACAAAACTTGTCAGAGACAAAACGAAGTCACTGAACACTCCTAATCCAATGGATGCATGGGTGAGTGTTCAATGTGTACGTAGAAGGTGAGCAGAGCTAAGACAGAGTACTGACTGCTGAAAAGCACCCCACAAACAGTTTCAGTAGAAACAAGGTAAGACATCATAACTCTGCCATTTTCATTGTGTTTTACAAGTCCTTTAAAAATTTGGACAGAAAGCTACTGAGTGGAAATACCTAGAATAAATAACCTACTATCAAGTCAGCTCCCTATCAGTTTGAACAGAGGAAACTTTTCCATAATATTTACCAGGAAAGTTCTAAGACACCCCCACGGTTGCATCTGCAGCATTATGCTGTTCTTACTAACAGTTGTGCCTCTTCATAAATTGCACACTGTGCTGAATACTTCATGCTCTAAAACAAACTAGTGAGTAGTGCCCCAAAAAGGGGGGGAAAAAAAAAAAAGAGAGAGAGAGAGAGAGAGAAAGAAAGTTTTCCCTCTATGCAGTGTGAGCGTTTGGGAGGTCTAGTAAACCAGGATTCTTGGATTCAGGTAGGAACATGGGTGTGGATGAAAGAGTCCGCTTCACAGAAAGTGTTTTATTAGTTTTGAGAGAAAACAGTTCTGTTGGCACTGGAAAAACTGTTAGCACCAGGATTGAGGGGGAAAATAACAAGACAAGCACATCGAAATCAGTTTGTTATTACCCACCTATTTCCATTCATCAGATTATGGACAAAATGTCCCGTGGGTGCAGACCACTGTTTCTGTATCTGAACCGGTACTTCCACACAGGCGCTTATGGGGTTTTGTGAATTTACAAGCTCACATCAACAACAGCTTAGGAAACTTTCTAATCCATTAAAAGCAGAGCCACTCAACTTTCTTTACAGTCAAATTGCCAGAGCCTACTTAAAAAAAGAATAATTAAGAAAATGTATGTAGTAGCTCTATTTTTGTCTTACTTGGGCTTTTATCTTTTCCTACATCTTCTTCCTTCTTAATATGGAAAGCTAACTTCATGACTGATTATTTTCTGATGCTTAAAATACCCACAAACATATCTCGCTTAAGGAACAGACACAACACACATTCACTTTAAACAGAGAATTATTTTTCCAACCTCAGAACATTTCAACAGCTGAATTTGTTTGAATTTGCAACTATACCCTTAGGCAGACAATACTGACAGATACTTACAGGTGTGCAGACATTCTGTAATAGTTGTAGCATCAATAAAGTAACCTTTGCAGATGGAACACAGGATGTAGGGGGTCAACTCTACGAGGTTTATCATACGCTGCAAACAAAGACAATTGGTAAGAGTTTGAATATGCAGGCTAAGCCATGAAATTCCCTGACTGCAGCTTCCAAAATACCACAGCCTTAAATGCATGGGGAAAAATGGGATCAATATGCTACAGGAATGGGTTTTCCTAACAGATCAGTCACTCCTCATATACAGCTCTTTTCTAAAAACTTTTACCTAGTCTTCTGAATTGACCTTTTTGACAACAGTAATCCAATTTGTTTCATGAATCATACCTAAAAAGAAAACTTTAAACAATCATCTTGGGAAAAGTTCTTTTGGGTAAACTCTTTTAACAAAATATCACATCAGCAAGTTTGAAGTGGATAGTGGTGGCAACAACACCATTATTTGAAAATGCTCAGGAATCGTGTTGGGGTCCCAAATCAACATATAGAGAGTTTGTATGACAAGAGACAGGCATCTCTTGTTTCTACACACAGGTAGGGATTATACAAATATACGTTAAAGCAAAGATTGAGATTTCACTGCTTTGAATTCTGGTCATGAAGAATACTTATCAGGAACGCACAGAAGTAGCTCCACAACAGGTTTCTTGGCTGAATAGTACTATTTCAAAAAGAACAAATTTCTTCAATAGCGAAGATCTGAGATGTGTCTGAAAGATGTGACATATTAGATTCTAACATTCCGTTTCCTCTCGTCTCAAAGCCTGACTAAAGGGCTTTCTTTCCCTCAATAACACCATTCATTTCGCCCACGTGCCACCGTCTACCACCCTCTCAGCCACGCCGAGAGTTTGTAAAGGCTTCACTTAAACGAGACAGATGAAGTGAACGCGGGTAATACTAAAATAAGTAACAAAAATAATAAAATAGTAAAAATAATGACAAGCCCATTCCCACACGCGGGGCACGCCGGGAGCGGGGCCTGGCGTGCCCCGGGCACCCTCCCGCGCCCTTTACCTCCCGGTCGTCGTCCGAGTCGAGCTCCCCGTCATCCGTCCCGAATCGAGCCCCGGTGTCGCCCTCCATCTCCTCCTCCTCCACCTCCTCTTCCTCATCGTCTTCGTCGTCGTCGTCCTCATCGCCGCTGGACTCCGAGCGACCTCGCTCGAACTCGAAGGGGAGGGAGCGCGACCCCGAGCAGCTGGGGGCCCCCTCCATGTCCCGGTCCTCATCGGCCGGGCCCGGGCCCTGGCCCGCGCCCGCTCCATCCCCGCCCGACAGCGCCGGGACCCCGGATCCGGTGTCTCCCTCCATGTCCACGGACCGGGGCTGGCACGGGTCGGTCCGCGGCCCGAGGCGCATGCGTAGGAACGCCGCGGAGCACACTGGGAAATGTAGTTCTAAAGAACGCGTGGCTGCCCCACCGCGCATGCGCTGAGCCCCAACAGCTTTATCGTCCACGGCTTCTTTCTTGATTTTTTTTCCCCAAGAGGCTCGCTAATGAACGGTTAATTTGTCCCGAAAGACACTCAATCACACAACACCAGTTTCATTCAAAATTAGGTTTTAATTCCGTAACAGAATTAAATTGTTTGGGTTAGAAGGGACCTTAGAGATCACCTAGTTCCAAACGCCTTGCCATGGGCAGGGACATCCACTAGAAGAGGTTGCTCAAAGCCCCATCCAACCTTTGAGTCCCGGATCACTTACATGGATGGGGCATCCACAGCTCCGCTGGACAACCCTGTGCCAGTGCCTCACCACTCTCACAGTAAAGAATTTCTTCCTAATATCTAATCTAAACTGGCTTTCTGACAATTTAAAGCCATTCTCCCTTGTCCTGTCACTACATGCCCCTGTCCAAAGTCCCTCTCCAGCTCTCTTGTAGCCCCTTTAGGCACTGGAAGGTGTTCTAAGGTCTCCCTGGAGCCTTTTTTATCCAGGCTGAACACCCCCAGCTCTTCCAGCCTTTCGACAAGTAATCTCTGTTTAACAGACACGAATAAAAGCAGCAGCATTAGAAATACCTGGACAACTCAGAGGCCCAGCCGTAATTAAGGTAATTGGGCGCACAGCCCCTAAGGGCACATAGTCCCAAGGCCAGCCTTGGTCTATTCCAAGGATCTCCATGAGCCCCGCAGTGCCCCCAACCCCTTCCCCCCTCACACCGGCCCGGCACCGCCGCCCCTCACCGCTCCCGCGCTGCCACAAAGCGCTTCCGCCAGCGTCGCAAAACGAAGCCGCGCGCGGCTGTGGAGGCAGCGGCAGCAGTGCCCTTCCTTTGCCCTCACTGTCGCAAGGGCGGCCGCGCCTAGCGGCGGCCGTGCGCCGCCGGCGAATGGAAGGCGGCGAAGATGGCGGCGCTGCATGAGGAGCCGGCAGAGGTGGCGGCGGCGCAGCCGGACCCCGAGGCGGGGACGCCGCCGCCGCCACCCGCGGTGCCTCCCGCCACCGCCGCCGCCGCCGCCGCCGCTTCCGCCGCTGCCCCGGCCACCGCCGCGGAGGGAGAGGCGGCGGGAGCAGGTGGGGATGCAGCACCCCCGAAACCCGCGGCGCCGGGCCCGGCCGCCTCCCCGGCGGCGCTGGACCGGCAAACGCTTGTGGCCGTACTGCAGTTCCTGCGGCGCAGCAACCTCCGGGAGTCCGAGGAGATCCTACGCCGCGAAGCCCGCCTGCTCGGCGATGACCTGGGTGCCGCCGCTCTCAGCCCTGCCAGCGCCGGGCTCCTGGGGGGCTCCGGCAGCGACGCGGACTCCGGCGAGGCACTGCTCGGCCGGGGCACTAGCGCTGCCGCCGTCGCCATAGGAGGCAGCGTCGCCACTGTCGCGACTTCCAGCCCCGGGGTGGCCGCGGTTGCCGCCGTGCCGCCGGGGAAAGGTGAGACCCGCGGGGACTGCGGGGTCGGTCCCTCCTCTCGGCGGGAACCCCGGGAAGTGGGGAGCCCGTGTGCTGCTCGCAGCCTCGGGGGCTCTCCGTGATGCTGGGCCACAAGGGTCGGTTGGTTGTCAGGTCCTCGGTGCCACCGAGAGTCTACCCCGGTCTTCCGGGAGGTCCTTGGCTGTGTCATTTCCCCATACAATCCCCATACAAGTCAATATTGGCTTGTAGGTTTTTTTCGGCTTACTTAAAGAACCAGAGTTTGATGTGCCTTTGGATGATGAAGATGAAGAAGGAGAAATTGAGGAAGGAAAGCTGGATATCCTGGAGCAAGGGACCAAGGACAGGATGTCTCTCGTATTTGCAGGGAGCACTGTGAAGTAAAAAGTGCTCCCGCTTGTCTTTGTGTCCCATCACAACTAACAGAGTAGCAGGAATAGGCGCTTTCCATTGTAGTTAGTGGGGATTGTCCCGGGTCTGGCCGCAGGTTTGAGAACAGAGGTCTGATGTACAGGCTGCGTTTTGGTGAAATAGCCATGGGATATTTGTAGATGAGGCTTTCTGCATTTCTTTTTCTAGTTTCTGAGTACTTGAGATGTCCATTGGATAGTTCAATTCTAAGTGTTGTTAATCAAGGTGTTCTGTGAGGCAGCTTTACAGAAGAATGAAATTTCAAGAACTGCTAGTGTGACTTCCAGTCAGTGTACAGCATAAAGTCAGCTTGTTCCTGACATCAGCAGATATGATTGTTTTATATAAAAGACAAAGCAATGGAAGTGTGTAACAACTGCTGTGTAGAACAGAACTGTCAGAGTGTTAAGTGTCCCTGCTCTGTGATGGTTGTGTGGTGGTCTTGGTGAATTGTTCACTTAGTCTACTTAACTTACTTGTTTACTGGAAGCAAAATAATTATGGTGGGTGTGTCTTACATTCTTCTCCTTGTTTAAGAGTTTCTAGCCCTATCAGTAAAATTCTCTTGATGTTACTGGGTTCTTCCTTTACACTTAAAATCCTGTCTGAATTAGGCACTAAGTGCCTACCTACAAGCAGCTGTTGGCAGGGAAAGTCCAAAAAGCTGCTGGAGGTGCTGGGAGAATTGGCTGCTGGACCAACTCTCACCTGTATTGTTTAGACTTGGTGCTGAACACGCACAGGACGTGTTTTACTCACCTGACCAGGGGGTTGTGGCCACTGTTTGTTTGGTGGCTCTTCCAGACTGTCTGAGCAGCTCTTGTTGTTGGCTGGTGCTTTTGCAGTCGGAGGCGCCGTGGTTGTGGAGGATCAGCCGGATGTGAGCGCGGTGTTGTCGGCCTACAACCAGCAAGGGGACCCGACGCTGTACGAGGAGTACTACAGTGGATTGAAACACTTCATCGAGTGTTCCCTGGACTGTCATCGGGCAGAATTGTCTCAGCTCTTTTATCCTCTCTTTGTGCACATGTACTTGGAATTGGTCTACAATCAACATGAGAGTGAGGCAAAGTCTTTTTTTGAAAGGTAATTAATTTTCATTTGTACATTTGCCTTATTTTGTGTTTGCTACTTTGGCTAAATCTGTGAGCTATCGTAGCATAGATTTATATACTTATATATAGGTATGTATTATTTTTCTTCTCTAAAGTTGAAGAGATTTGAAATCTGAAGTAACACTGCAATGGGTTGTAGTAACTGTTCTTAAATTCTTTTCCAATCTCCTGTTAGAAAGATGTGCAAACTACTGAACTGTGCACTGGCAGATTTTGAACCATATTAATGGTGTGCCGATGGGCTCTTTGCTGCAAAAGTATCAATGAAGAGATTCTGAATCTTTAGGGAAAGATTGTGGGGTCATTTTTTAGCACTGGAAGCTTGCACTGAGATGCCAAAGTAATGAATGCTATAAGTATTTGCTGATATCATAGCATATACATTGAAATTCTTCAAATAAGCTTAAAGAAATTAATTTCTGGCTAATCTATAATTTTCCGTACTCTTACTTTGTTTCACTTGTTTATCACTTGAGAAGAAAATAGAATTTAATTTGTTTTGTGGATTCAGACCAATTGTGAAATACTGCAATTCTGAAGGATAACTTTGTTTCCCTTCAAAGGGTCAGCAAAAATGCTTCTATAAATAGTTGAAATGTCCCTTGCCACAACTATTTTATAACAAGTTGAGTGACTAAACCTTTTATCGTATCTTAAATTGTTTCAATAGATTTCATGGGGATCAGGAGTGCTATTACCAGGATGACCTGCGTGTATTGTCGAGCTTAACCAAAAAAGAACATATGAAAGGTAATGAGACCATGCTGGATTTCCGAACAAGCAAGTTTGTGCTGCGCATTTCCCGTGACTCTTACCAACTCTTGAAGAGGCATCTTCAGGAAAAGCAGAACAATCAGATCTGGAACATTGTTCAGGAGCATCTTTACATTGATATCTTTGATGGAATGCCTCGCAGTAAACAACAGATAGATGCTATGGTTGGAAGCTTGGCTGGGGAGGCAAAACGAGAGGCTAATAAAGCAAAGGTAGGAGACAAAGATTGTTGCAGTTTTTACAAATCTCCCTAGTTTTTCAGGGAGATACTTTAGTATAGACTGACAATTGTAAGTTGAGGTCTTAAAAACCAGCATGAACAGAACAAAGGAAGAGAACTGTACAAACAGTTGTTGACAGAAGTAGAGAGAACAAGATGTATTGCTGTCAGGTGGACAAGACTGCTGAACCCTTTTGAGAGACGACCTTGTGTTCAGCCCACTGAACTGAACTTAAACGAACTCATTAATTACTTTGGAATTTTAAAATGGACACCTGACTATTTGGCTTCTTTTGTGCAGCAGATGTAATTTTGACTTGCTACCAGTTGTTACTAGGAGAGCTCTGTGTGTGTAGTACCACAGTACTATACAAATAAATAAGGTAGGGTGGGGATTCAGCTTTAAGGAAGGGCTAAGAGATGGTGGGAGAACTTATAGTTGCCCAGATCAGTTGGTTGGGTGAACCAGAAGAACATGTACTACATTTTTAATGGGCAAAGCAGTAATATATGCTGTAATATTAAACAGAGCAGCTTTAAGGGGGCAACTCTCTTTCTTGGACTATCCCATTGAAAAGTTACCATTAAAAAATTTAGTTTTCAGTAAGAACAGCAATTACTGTTTTGTCTTGTGTGGTTTTTTTATTGGCTTGTAGGTTTTTTTTGGCTTACTTAAAGAACCAGAGTTTGATGTGCCTTTGGATGATGAAGATGAAGAAGGAGAAAATGAGGAAGGAAAGCCAAAGAAGAAAAAACCTAAAAAAGATAATGTAGGGTCAAAAAGTAAAAAACAGGACCCTAATGCTCCTCCCCAAAACAGGTACCAAGGAAATGATGTGTAGAGAAGTCTTTAAAATCCAGTCTTGTCATGCCAAATCTGCATTGCTGTTGACATGGTAGTTTTAGCATTTCGGCTGTTTCGGCTGTACACAGCTGTAGCCAGAAGACTTGTAAGGGAGGTCATGGAACCCACAGCATATAACCCTCTGTCACTGCCCTTCAAGTCAATCTAGATTTCCCTTGATGAAATTTTACTTGGTTACCCACTAATCTTTTCAGTTCACCCTCAATTACTTATCTTATTGCACCACCTGTCTGAAATTCTGAAAGCTACTGGCTCTCTTTCTCATCAGTCTTAGTCTTTCATTTTTTCTAATTCTTGTTTTGTATTTGAATACTGAAGTATGGGGTTGCATGCGACCGTTTCACTGTCTTTGTTTGGATTAACAATAAGGAAGGTGCTTTTGCTGTGTAAAAACATGTGGTTCTTGTGTAGAATTCCTCTGCCTGAACTGAAAGACTCTGACAAGCTGGATAAAGTAATGAATATGAAGGAAGCGGCAAGGCGAGTGCGTCTTGGACCAGAGTGCCTGCCCTCCATCTGTTTCTATACATTCCTTAATGCTTACCAGGTTGGTAAAAGGGTTTGGGTAATAGGGGAAAGGGAATCAAAATTATGAGCATCACTCTTGTTAAAGAAAAAAGACATAACAGTGTTGGCCAGGGTAATCGGAGTATTTGGGTTAAGTATTGCAAAGTTTATGTTCCAAAATGTTCAAAATTCTCTTCAAAGACTCCTTAAACTATGAAATTTCCATGTTCCTTGGTTTTGCTTGAATTTTGCCATAATTCCTTCTTTGCTTTTTTTATGGGACCCTAAGTGTATCCTACAGAACATAGTAGGATATTTTGCACTGGAATACTGGAAAGCAATACTCTTTGTCACTACTGACTGTGCTTCACACATAAAGCTTTATTTTTAATGGGGCAAGAATTCCTGTGTGTTTATGTTTATCTTAGAATAATTCTCTCTATTTTTGTAATTAAGTCAAATTACCTTTTTAATACTCTTAGGATTTTGTAATATTTGAAATATATCATTAGAGATGCAAACAATATAACTGGATATTCTGTGTGTAGGGTCTGACTGCAGTGGATATTACAGATGACTCCAGCATGATTGTAGGAGGCTTTGCTGACTCTACTGTCAGAGTGTGGTCTGTGACTCCAAAAAAGCTACGTAGTGTAAAAACAGCAGCAGGTAATTAAGACAGTAACACCTAATAGGAGCCTGCATAACTTGTGACATTTGTGTTCTGCCTGAACAGGGAAAGATACCTGTGGCAGGAGAGTTGGCTGCAGTGGTTAGATGTTTCACTTTGAAGAAACAATATGTGCACAGATATATGATCACATCTTACATATTACCATTAGAAACAGTTTTAAAGGAATGAGAAATCTGGTCATGTACACCTGCTGTGAGGTGGTCAGTGCACAGAGCTTGGAGCTAGTCATAACTAGTGTGGAACTACCCATCTTGCTGCTTAATGGGGTGGTAACTACAAGGTGTAATAGACAGTTGGGGTTAGGTGATCTAGGGGAGACACTAGAGGTACCATGGGAGAAATGATAGAAGGGAACTCTGAGAAGGTTGGAACTCTGAGAAGCTCAACACCTACACAAATTCATGGAAACCAGCCTGCTTTAATTCTGCTGCTTGTTTAAAAATGTGTTCTGGTTGAAGCTGGATACTGTGCAAACATTTCTTAATCTTGGTATTTAACTGAGATGATGTCATAATGACATTTATCTTGAACTTCTGACAGTTATTCTGATACATGAACTTTGAAATCTTGCAGACCTCAGTCTCATTGACAAAGAATCAGATGATGTCTTGGAGAGGATCATGGATGAAAAAACAGCAAGTGAGTTGAAGATTTTATATGGTCACAGTGGACCTGTCTATGGCACCAGCTTCAGTCCTGATAGGTAAACATTTACAAGCTAACTAGTTTGCTTGTCTTCAGTTTTAATTGCATGCTACTGAATGAGAACATACTCTTAATGCAACTTTTTCCTGGTTAAAGCAATTCTTGTTCATGCAGCCTGTAAGAAACTGTGCAAATGCTCATAAAGCTCAGGATGTTGATCTCTCAGCTATTACTGAAATCAACTGTAGCTGAGGATACCAGCACCGTTTTGGAGATTTAGGATTTAGATGGCAAAACTACAGCTTTGCAAACTGTAGTTTAATTTGGGTTTTAACTAACTGAGATATAGAGAGGAAAAATACTGCAGCATTGATTTAACTTAGAGTGTTGCAAAACTTAAAGATTCAGTAGCACATCATTGCCCTTCAAGTTTCTCATATTCTATTGAGACTTTATTTTCAGAATGTATGGAACAGTACCTTTCAAATAAGAGATTTAAAACCTTTATGTAATGATGGGAGTCTGGACAGTGGAAAAGAGGTTTAGATGTCTCAGGTTTTGCTTTTGCTTGTTTCTAGTCAGGAAACAGCCACCACAGAAACACAGCTGAGAAGTAAACTTGGTGTGGAACAAATATAGTCTATAATTATTAATTGAGAACGTGAGCATGATATGAATTCTTTTCAGGGAATCATGAAATTTTGTTCAGAATTGTATTAGAAGATTTTTTTTTTTTTTAAATAACATAGTGTAGCAGTTTACTAGTCATTTTTTCATGTAACTGGATCCCTGAGTAAAGACCTCCTGTGTGGTGTGGTTTTTTTTCCCTTGTTCCCCTCAGTATTAAGTGCCATCAGAATTAATCATCAATGTCAAATCATCTCTTTTTTTGCATAAGGGCCTAGGACTGGGTTCTGTTTGAATTGGTCACTGTTGCTTACCCCACTGAAATGCTGAGTTATGGGTGACATGCTAAACAGGTGCTGCTGAGGGGACAGTTCTGTCACGGACATCTCAGAGTGTTTATGCAATGTTTATACAGCCCCTGTGTGAGTTTGATATGTGATATGCTATAATTTCTTCTGTGACAGGAACTATCTGTTGTCCTGTTCTGAGGATGGCACTGTGAGATTGTGGAGTCTCCAAACATTCACGTGTTTGGTGGGATATAAAGGACATAATTATCCAGTTTGGGATACACAGTTCTCTCCTTATGGTTATTACTTTGTGTCAGGGGGACACGACAGAGTGGCTCGGTAAGAAACTGGATGTGTTTTTCACTTGTCTGGGTCAGTTTGTGGTGGATCAACGCTGAAAGTCATTAGCTGATATACTCTTGCCTACTCTATTATGGAAAATAAATATTATTTTATGTCAATTAAAATACTGAGCAAATGTTTTAATGCAGTTTTTCTATTTTTTCAACACACATATTATCTCATGACTAAAGGGATGATGTCCTCCTATGTGACCCTCTGATTAGAAGTATTCTCCTCTAATTGTTGAAGAAATTGACAGAATATTCTTTATTTCTCCATTCTGAAAAGTATATTTTTTACAAAAACATCCTGATAATTCAATAAACTGACCCATAAGAGATCAGTCCACAATTACTGTTTTTTTTCTTGTTGTGCAACAGATCATGGAATCATAGAGCAGTTTGGGTTGGAAGGGACCTTTAAAGGCCATCTAGTCCAACAGCCCTGCAATGAGCAGGGACATCTTCAACTAGATCAGGCTGCTCAGAGCCCCATCCAACCTGACCTTGAATGTACCCAGGGATGGGGCATCTACCACCTCTCTGGGTCACCAAGGGGTTTCATGACCCTCATTGTAAAAAATGTCTTCCTTATAGCTAGACTAAATCTACCTTCCTTGAGTTTAAAATCATTATCCCATGTCCTGTTGCAATAGGCCCTGATAAAAAGTGTCTCCCCATCTTTCTTCTAATTAAGTTTGAAGTACTTAAGTACTTTAAGTACTGAAAGGCCACAACAAGGTCTCCGCAGAGCCAGCTCTTCTCCAGGCTGAACTCTGTCATTCTCTCCTCATTGCAGAGGTGCTTCAGCCCTCTGAGCACTTTTGTGACTTCCTCTAGAGCTGCTCCAACAGGTACAGAGACTGAACTCCTTTACAGTTCTTTTATTAATAAAGCTTTTCTTTTCAGTCTGTGGGCAACAGATCACTACCAGCCATTACGGATCTTTGCTGGCCATCTTGCAGATGTGACGTGTACCCGATTTCATCCCAACTCCAACTATATTGCTACGGGCTCAGCAGACAGGACTATACGGCTCTGGGATGTTTTGAATGGGAATTGTGTAAGAATATTCACTGGACATAAGGTAAAGGCAGATCACTCACAGTGTGAAAGTGATTTTATTTCTGTGCTGAGATTCTAAACAGTTCTTTGAACACAGCTTGACTGACTGAATATGAGTAGACTTAATTAACTTTGTTTTGTTGCCCCCCCCCTCCCCCAATGTCTGTTTTAGGGACCAATTCATTCATTGGCATTTTCTCCTAATGGGCGATTCCTGGCTACTGGAGCAACAGATGGAAGAGTTCTGCTGTGGGATATTGGACATGGCTTGATGGTTGGCGAATTGAAAGGGCACACTGACACTATCTATGCACTCAGATTCAGTAGAGATGGAGAGATTTTAGCATCAGGTAAAATTCACCAGGAACACTGAAGTGTCCATTGTATTCCATAATTCTGAAGAGGAATGATATAATTAGTTCCTTAAATTGAGAAAGACAAAGTAGAATCACTTGCTTAGCAAAAGCAGCAAGGACTGGTAACTTTTAAGTGTGCATTCAGTATGCTATATGAGGCTTGCTATAGTCTTTTGCTTTCTGAGCTTTAATTTCTGTTAACTTGCTCCCCAGAAACATTTTTTATGTACCATTTTATTAATAAACTACTTTAAACTGTGGGTTTTTTTCTTTTTAGGTTCAATGGATAACACAGTTCGTCTGTGGGATGCTGTGAAGGCATTTGAAGATTTAGAAACTGATGACTTTACTACAGCCACTGGACACATAAACTTGCCTGAGAACTCACAGGACTTGCTACTGGGCACATACATGACCAAATCAACCCCGGTTGTTCATCTCCATTTCACACGCAGGAACCTGCTGCTGGCTGCGGGAGCCTACAGCTCACAGTAGATCGGGAAGCTGAGACTGACTGTGCCAAGTCATTGCAGTAGTGACCTCAGGATGTGAGACAAGGGGGAATATCTTGAACAGAAGGACCCCACGAGTCTGTTGCAGGGAGAATGAAACTAAGTAATTAATGCAAGCAGCATTTCTCAGTTCTGCTGTTTCATATTTATCTGCAGTTTGAAAATGCTGGAGATTGACAAGACATCATGGCTGTAAAAGAAGGAACTGTTTGTGGTGCTTTTGATAACATAGATATATGTACATATGAAATGAGCCATCTCTTCCCAGAGGTGGTACTGAGCTCTGCTGAAACTTGTGAAAAGTTAACAGCCTTGACATGTGTTCTCAGATTTTTTTAAAGCACTTAATTTATGGTTAGCAAATGTTTCATCAGTCTCAAACACAAGCAAACTGTCCATTTTCAGGAAAGAAGAATGTAGTTTGATTCACTACAGCCTGGGCTGGGCAGCAGGTGTGGTGAGATCACAGCAACAACCAGGGCATTGACGGAGTGGGCCCGACAGCCCGATGCTTGTGGGGAACTGCCGCGGAGCTCCATGCATGATTTTTATGCAGCCAAGTTCTAAGTCCTGAAAAGATTTCAAATTTATGTGCTTTTTTAAGGTGTCAGAAACACAGATCTTGTTACTGTTTTCAAAGGTAGCCAGTGCTGTCAGTGTGATAAGCAACCAGAAGTGCAATGTGAATTTTATTTACTTTCATACTTTATCGTATGAGAAAATAAAAAGGGGAACTGAGGCACAACTGAAATAGTCACTATTAAAAAAGTGGACTTGAACCATTTACTTTGTATTAGATGTAAAAGAATATTAAAAACATGTATCTTTTCTGCATAACGTTTAACAAAAAACCCCAGTAAAACTAGCCAAGAAATTGAAACATTATAGCAGCATGAAAGGAAAAGTGCATGATCAGTTTGCTTTTGAAAGGCCAGCTTGTCTCGAGTGACAATTCCACGAAAACATTGTACCCAGTGAGTCCTCCTGGACTACCAATAAAGCTGTGTTTTATTTCTAAAGAAGAGTAAAACATGCAGAACACTGGGAAGAGCATCTGTGTTTTTGAACCAAAAACATCACCACCAAAGGCCAGGTCCAGTGGGGTGTGGGCTTGGGTTGATTTTTGTTCTTAATCTCTTACAAGATTTATGCAGAGAAATTTATGCAGGTTTGTGTTCCTCATTACTTCACAGTAAGGACTTGGACACTTGAACAATCTACTGGCTCTCTAGTGAAAATAAAAACAAGACTTGTAATTTCTAAGGTCAAGTAAATGGAGAACTACCTCCTCTTTCATCTCTTGTCTTGCTCTAACTCTTAAAGTATACTACAGGCATTATACATAAAAGTAAAGTGGAAAATTCACTAGGAAGGTCACCTAGACATTTTCTTCAAAGAAAAAAGGGTAAAAATTGTTTTGATTTTCTTTTGTGTAATGGTACCTCAACAAAATTTCCTAGCTCTCAATATGACCAGTTAGATTTAAGTAGTTTTTGACAGCTTAAAGAAAACACTGCCACATTCTGCCTTTGTATTTTGTACAGTTTTATACTTTTGATATAATAAATACTAAAACCACGTAATTTGTGTCTATATGTTACAAGAAGACATTTACTGCCCTTAATGGCTGCAATGGAACCAAGAGCAGTTTGTAACTGTGACAACTCTAAGAGAAATAAAGTAATCAGAAGTAGTTGATGAGGAGCCATTCCATGTACATCTTGTTGTAAAGAAAGGTGACAGGTTCTAGTTCCTGACATTATTACACTCTTACAGCCACCATTTCTTCAGTGGGGGAATTGAATACAGGTGAAGCCATCTATGCAAACAATCAGGAGAGAAAGATGACCAGATCTGTTCAGGAGGCCCAGCATGTACTAAAATGGCTTTAAGAAAAAAAGAGAGAGCATCAAGACCCTGCAATTAATTTTTCCATTTCTTCCAGTAATCATTCCTAGCTCCTGCAGCCCTCAGTTTGGGAAGGGTATTTGCAAGCTTTAGCATGGTTTGACCCCTGCTGCTGGCAGAAGCGTGGTATCATCACATTCCCACATCAGCACTACTGTGACATCTAAGGCAGGTACCAAGTGTTAATTGAGCTGTAGAAAGACACTGTGGCAAATGTGGTAGACAGATTTTAGTGTTGGGCAAAGAGGAGGCTGCACACACCTAACTGTGGTAGAGCACTTCCTTGAGCAAGAGGCAGGAAAAGTAAGCACAGGACTACTTGGGGTACTGTTCATGAATGTGCAGTGTTACGAGACTTTAATAGCAGCAGACTGAGCCATTTTCCTTCTTCCCTCTGCTTCCCTCTGCTTCTCTGCAAGAGAAGCCACCGACAGAAAAAGCTCAAATACCATAACTGGGTCAGTCTAATTTGGGAGGTTTTCCATCAAAACCAAAGAGGTTCTGTGCAAAATACAGACAACTGAGGCAGTAGAAGTAATGGTTTCCATGTAAGCTACTAGCTTGGAATGCAAAAAGTGGGAGCAACCAGGTGGCTGCAAACCATGCAAGCTGTGACATGGAGGTGTGGAGATGCTTGGATCAGCTCTAGGCCCTGTGCAGTGTTATGGCCGTGCAGCTGAGGTCCTTCCTAGGTTACTGCCAGGTGCTCAAAACACTTTAGGATGTGTTACAACAGCAGCAGAGTTAAGATAGTAATGACACAGATCAGATGCTCCATCTCTGCTATGAGCAACTATTTTTGACAGAGGAGGAAAAAAGAGAAGTACCACACTTAAGCTTTTTTGGATCATTACGTATTTCCAATAAGACAAGTAATTATTTATATTTTATTAGCCACAACAGGTCATCAAGCTTGCATTACATTGACACAGATTGGAGGTTCAGACATGCCAGCAACCTGCCAAGAGAAGAAAGGTCAAACATAGCAATTCTTGCACAGTGGTAACTGAGCATCCCCCTGCCCCAAGCCCAAACTATTTTAGCTACAAGCAGCCAGATTTCAGCACACTCAGGAAGAAGTGACTGATGTCCAAGCAGCCAGATTTCAGCACACTCAGGAAGAAGTGACTGATGTCCCCTTTACACACAACAACAATGCTAAAGCTTACTGTTTTATACCCCTATACAGCCCATAGGTTTTGTCAAAATGCCATTTCAGTGAAAATTCTGTACTTGAGAGTGACTCCAACAAAATTTTCTAACACTTGGTTGTTGCTATACAAGTCCAGTCACTTCTGCATGGGCCTTGAATAATCAGGTGTGCAACACACAGAGTTCCATCATATGGTGCTCCTTTATTCAAATGAAGGTTTGAACAGACTGCATTAATCTCTACTTGGAATTCTAATACAGTCAAGAAATAAGTCCTTAAGTACTACTCCATTATTTCAATAACCTACAAAGCAAGTTACCCCTATTTTACAGCACAAGGGAAGACCAGAGGCAACTAATGTTTGTAGGCAAAGCACGATATATCTTGCTGCAACATCCTTCTGTTCCTCCTTCCCTGTTTTCTCTTCCTCCCTGCATCCCATCCCTAGTTCCATTTATCATGCCAGAAGAACAAGAATACAATACCATACTTTCTGCACTACCTTTAATAACCCACTTCATTCAGAATGCCCCCAAATAAGTCAATGACAGAGTTTCTTTGAGATTTAAAACAGTAAATAGGAAGTCCATGTGTTTGTGTTTCTGTCTCTTATTACACTGTATTATTGGGAACTTGGCCTTTGTCACTGCTTCCTAAGCTGGCACTGAAGCATTTTGGTCCTGGAGGAACATCAGCCACTTACCTTTTACTTATGTTCCACAGCAGGAGTTTGCTTCTTAGGCCTAAACTTGAAATACAAGACAAGGAGTGCAACACCTGTGTACGTTGCTATTACATACTGGAAAACAGAAAAATTAAATTTAGTTTCAGTCTAAGCCCCAGAAAACGCCATTATACGAGACTACAAAACAATGTACATAATACATACATTCCTCCTGCCTATGATGGTATAGGAATTGAAGTACTTCTGAAATCCAGTGAACTGGTGTTGAGATCCCGAGTCGTGGCCAGCCATAGCTACTTGTCCTAACAAACAGTACAGGACGATTAATTAATTTAAAGTCATTTGGACAGGATCAATAGGAAAAATCGAACTAATCTCTACACTAAGCTTCATAATTCTATTGTCTGCTCCTAAATCTGCTTTCAGGACATTTTGACAAGCAGTGGATATACATAAGGAGCAGGCGCATCCAGAGCACTCTTGTACTCTCTTGAGGTACAAAACAGGTGACAGGAGCAGATAAGCCAATAAAGGGTTGTTTGCACAATAAAAGCAGAAGAGTTTTCTAATGTTTAGAGACATACTTTTCTGAAGAGGATTTTATGTTTAGGACAGACATTTGTTGCTTATCTTCTGCCTCCCCCCAAGGGCACCACACACCCCACACAGTTCCCCAACCCAGCAGATGCTGCAGCCCCCGGTGCCCCTGCAGCAGACACACGAAACTGCACTGCCGGTGCCGCAGTCACTAACAAACTTCTGTCATCTATGTCTTATCTAACCCAATCCAGCAGCGTTATCTCTGGCGTATAACCAGGTAAGCGTTAGCTCGGCTGACCATGCAAAAGCTAAAAGTCTTAATGAAACAACCCCCTAAACGTTGGCCGCACACGACTGGCAAGGACTTGGAAAGCCAAGACCATTTTTCTCACGCCTGATGGATGCAAAAGCCTGGGCAAGAGCCGAGGCGCCCTTCCGAGGACGGGAAGGCACCAGACGGGTCCTGTTTCCGGAGGAGCCCAGTGCCCTTGCCCGGTTGCACCCGCGACCCGCGCTCGCGTCGGGCCAGGCCGGGGAAGGGACGCGGCGGCGCCTGGGACTCGGAGGGAGCGACGCCGCGGCTGAAGGTCGCCGGTGCCCGGGTGCCCCGGCGGCGCGGAGAGCCGCCCTCCCGCCCGGCAGAACCAGGACCCGACTCCAGCCCGGGACGCGACCCCGCCCGAGCCACCCCGCGGTACCTCGGCCGCCGCCGTCCCCGCCGCGCTCTGCCCTTCGCCTCTGCCCTCCCACAAGATGGCGGCCGCGGACGCGCGCAGCCCTCCGCCCGCGCCGATTGGCTGCGGCCCTCGGGGCGCGGCCTGGCCCCGCCCCCTCCCCGCTGGATGGCTGAGGGGCGGCTGCGCCACTTCCGGCCGCCCTTTGCCCTGCGCCCCGCGCGCCGCTTCCGCCCGGCGCGCCGCGTGCGCCTCCCGCGCCTCCCGCTCCCGGCAACGAGCCCGAGCCCGATCCCGAGCCCGAGCCCGGGAACACTCCCGATCCCGATCCCGGGAACACTCCCGGTCTCGCGCTTCCCCCTGGCAGCGGCCCCGGGCAGGTAAGATGCCAGTCCTGCCCGCTCCCGCGGAGCGGGCTGTGGGAGCTGTCTGTGTTGCTTAGCGAGCCCTCAGGTGAAGCGTGCCTTGATGGGCTTTCGCTTTGTAATGTGCTTTCCATTTAAAGGAATTGTATTTCTAACACGTTACTTCAAGTTTGGCAACATAGGGTTTCAGCGCTATTTTTTGTAGAAGCACAGTTGGCTAATAATAAGCAATGGTGTAAGTAGTAGTGTAAGCACAATAAGCAATATTAATGTAATACTAACAACTACTTTTATTTATTAATATTTATTAGTAGTAGTAAAAAGTGAAATGTGGCCTAATAAGCAAGGTGTTGTTTACTGGTTGAAATAGTAAGGTTAAATATCTATTTTATATACATATGCTTTTGGCTTAGACAAAGAGCTAACAAGTTATATTGATCTTCATGAGCGGCATTCAAAAAGTAAAAATACAGGCCAAGCTTATGTAGTGTTTTGCTCACAGCTTTCTCCTTCATGACTGAAGCTGGTAATTTCACTTTGTCCACTGAATATAATAAAGACCAGTTTGGGAAACTTACAGTTAAGGCAGTTTTATGAATACATATGTGGTGCATCTAAGTGCCTTAAAAATTAATACTGTAATACTTCAGTGAAATTTTGCAGTAGTTAAAAGTGTTATGGATGTGCATAGTTAAATGGACCATTGCAACACGTCATTGTAGTCAAATGTTAAATCCATTTGGATGTAAGTTTCTGTTTTGTCACTTGCTAACTAGAGCACCCATCCAAAGTCTTTCTTACTTTGGGGGTAGTTCGCTCTTATGTTCACTCGAACACTCAGTGTTTGTGAGGAACAAGCACAATAACTGCATGTTTCATCTCTGCTTTGTCATTTGTCCCAGAGCAGTTCAAGCATGGCATCCATGGAAGAAAACTTTCCTCGAGGGGGCATCCAGAAAAAACCTGCAGAGGGAAAAACACCCAAGCCAAAGTTAGAGCGGGACAATTTGTTTGATGTATGTTGTTTGTGTGTTCTTGATTAACTTCTCAGAGCTCTTCCACTGTCAGAATTTGACTGCAACATGTTACTTCTACATTAAACTACAGAAAGGACTCCCAGAAATAGATGACTGCTGACGTCCACCTTTCTCGTGATCTCTTAAAGATCCCTGATGTCTGATGTGTGTTGAATATGATGACAGAGAAAGTTCAGTGAAAATTATGATCAGGCTGTAGCTTTTAAACTTTCCACAAGCATCTTATCCCAAGGTGCTGCATGGTGAACCTGGTGTTACTGGATACAGGCTGAGTTTGGTTTTTCTGTTAGTAGAGTGTGGTGCAGATCTCTTGTACCACTCTTTTCTCTTCCCAAGATTCAGCTTTGTAAATAATCAGCCTCAGTCCAAAGGAGATACTTTGGAAGGCTTACATGTAGACAGACAACAGTTAGCAAGATGGTTCTCTTTTTTCCTCCAAATCAGTATTTTATTCATGGCAGCAGAGTTCTGTGTTAGTGCAAAGTTTGTTTCTTTATCCACTTTTATTTTTCAACCTTCTGGGCTTGTAATCTGCTTTAGGTTCAACATGAAGAAAAACCTCAGAAAAGAAAAAGGAGCCAGAAGGATCAAGGAACGCAGAAAAAGTTCAAGGCAGACAAAACAGCTGCTGCTGAAGACAATATTATGAATATTGGACCACTCACAATTGAGGTTGGTGCATAAATGTTTGATTTTGTCTGCATTTCTTTTCCAGGCTATATGAAAATGGCATGCTTTTCCTCCCTAAACCTGTCAAATATATATGTGATCCAGTATAAAACTTAACTGCTTATCCCCCTGTTACCACTGACTTGCCAAGATATCCATAGTCTGCTATTTTTCCCACTTTCCCAGGTGCTCAGTGAGGGGATGCTGCTCCTTGGCTGTATAAAAGAGGTCAGTGACTATGAGCTCGCCATCAGTTTGCCCAACGGCCTCTCCGGATTTGTGCCGGTCACGCAGATCAGTGATGCCTACAGCAAACTGCTGACCAAGCAGGTGGCCCAAGGAGAACTCCTGGAGGTGAGACCTGGGACCGGGGCTGTGATTTGTGCTTGGAGCTAGAGCGTGTTGTTAATACCTCAGAACCAACCCTGAGGTCTTGCTTAGCAGCCTGACATAGACTGCCCTTGGTTTGGAATCGGATTTTCCGAGCAAACTTTGCAATTTCCTGATAATGGCTGGCTGCTAGAAAAAAGGAGGATGAAATCAGTTACCCTGTCTCTCTGGTGTCAGCGGTGCCTAAATTTTCCCAAGGTGTTGTGGAATGCGGGATTAGCACTACCCCTTTTCTGGTTCTTCCCATCGAGCTGGGAGCAATATGTGGTTGCTGCAGCTGTTTCTGGCCACTGTCAATGAACCAAAGACCAAGCAAACTTCATCTTCCTTACAGTTGCTTTTACTGTCTCCATTTTCATATAAATAACAGTGATGGAAGAGACTGCAGTGGCAGGAGAAGTGTTTTTCCCTGCTGAAGGGGGAGGCGAGGTTAGGGTCATTGTTGTCTCTGTAGATGTTTCCTCAGCTGCAGTCTCCTGGCTCCAGCCCACACAGTGTTTGTTTTTAAGCAAAGCCTCTCAGTCTTGCTGACATGACATAGTGTCATCCCTGCCTCTCTATTGAGATCCTGGTGTTTGTGGCATTTCCTGCCTGTTATTGTAGTGCTGACAGAGAAACAGGACTTTCCCATGGGGTTTTATTTTCAAAAGCTGCTTCAGTAACAAATTCTAGCCTTACGTTATTTAATACTGTAAAAATCCTATGTTTCTCTGTTGATCATGTTGCTGGGCAGGAGTTGAATTCGCTCCCAGACATGTATTCTCCAGGGACACTGGTCAGGTGCATCGTGACCAGTATTGAGAAAAGTGCCGATGGACGTCGCAGTGTCAAGTTATCGATTGACCCCAAGAAGGTCAACAAGGGCCTGAGCTCTACAGCACTAGCAGCAGGCATGGTATGTTTTCTGGGTCTGACGCAGCCTCCCTGGGCTCCTGCATGGTGCATGCAGGAACATTTCAGTTTGTCCTTGAATGGGATCAGAGCACAATGTGGAGCTGTTCCCACCATGGAAGAGACCTGTGAGGAGAGGGTGGGTTTAGTTCTTGTCTCCAGGTTGTCATTCATGAAATTATTTTACCTCATTCTGTTTCAATATGGCCAAGTTATTTAATGATTTCTTTCTGAGTAGATTTCTTAGTTAATTTTTACAGAGCAATATGTAACATGCCTTGCAGAGGTGCTTGGTTGTTTATGTTTTGTGTTTTCAGCTGTATGGTTGTATGCACCTGCTACTTTTGAGCATCACAATTCTTTTTCTATTGGTTTGTGAGCTCCATACATTCATAGTTAAGGGCAGAGATGAGACCTCACTGGTAGGTGAGCTGTGTAATAAGAATGTAGTGTTCTTGCTACTGCTCTGGAAAGTTCAATTCTCTGTCCATACTAAACAAGTGAGTACTTGGGTGTGGAATCTCTTACCATATGTTCATTCTTTGAAGACCCAGCTGTTTCATTACATTACTGAGTTGCAATGCTTCCCTCCCAACAGCTGCTCTCTGGCTCTGTCTTGAGTGTGGAAGACCATGGCTACCTCATAGATATTGGTGTCACTGGGACTCATGCTTTCCTGCCTCATCAGAAAGCCAAAAATTACATCAAAGCAGTCAAGAAAGGTAAGAAGTAGTGCAGGAGGATCTGCTGGGTTAAAATGGAGGTGGAGAATGACAGGGATTAAAGTTTATTATATCTGTGGTGTTAGTGCACTTTGGTGGGATTGGGTCAAGGTGGAGTCTTTGCAGGTTACTGCAAACAGCAGTTTTGTGGCTGGTCTGCAGCAAGCCTTTGTGTTTCAGCCTGTGATCTGACAGACTGTGTTCCAAGCCCTGCTGGCAGTAAACTTCACTTAGATTCAGAGGGAACTATGTAAAAGGGTTGGAAAGAGTGGGAGGAAATCCTCAGTGTTCCTGGCAGAGGTTTTATGCTGTGACTTGTTTTTGTAGGGCCTGACTTGAAAATAGGCCAGAACCTGAACTGCCTCATTGTGGAAGTGAAGAATGAAGGCAGGGTGGTCTGTTTGTCCATTGACCGATCAGAGGTGGCTGCATCCGTTGCCTCAGAGCGACAGAACTGGGCACTCTCTAATTTATTGCCAGGGCTGGTGGTGAAAGCTCGAGTGCAGAAGGTAAGCTCTGGTCTGGGTTTCTTTTGCTGGATTGGTTTCTTTTGAGCCTTGTTGAAGGCAGGAGACAGGTGAAGCAGAGATGGGAGTTTATGCCCTGGAAAATTTCTTCTTGGTCTCAATTACTTAGCAGTAGCATACATAATCTGCTAGACACCACCACATTCACCTGAGGTCTGGTCTCAGTTCTGGTTGTGATGCCCTGAGTTAAAGGGTTCAGCCTGAAGCTGGTGATGGAGTCTGAATCAAAATAGGATTCATTTTGTGTTTTCTGGCCTTTACTGGTAAAGTATTCAACAGGGTAGCAGTATTCAGAGTACACAAAGCATTATCAAAAAACTAAAGGGTTGTTTTTTCAACACAGTGTGCAATTCAGAACTGTTAGCAGTTTTTCTGTCTCTTGTGATGTGCTTGTTGATTAACACTGACAGTGCCATTTTTTGAAATGTGTGAATTGCTCTCTGTGCTGCATGAAAACTGAGTCCAAAAATTTTTTTGGCATCTTTTTGTTCCCCTTCCTAGGTGGCTCCACTTGGGATGAAACTGACATTTCTGTCTTACTTCACTGGCATTGTGGATTTCATGCACATGGACCCAGAGAAATCCATGAGCTATTCTCCAGATCAAGTGGTAAGGAGGGTGGAGTTGTTACGTTGCTTACATCTCTTATCTTCTCTAACATTTCTGTGGAATTGTCTCTGAAATCTTAAGGCTGATATCTTTCTTTCACATCCTTTACTTGAGCTGCTATTGTGGCTGTTTTAAAGCTGTAAAGAGCAAAGGCATTCCTGGAAGACTTATTTGGGAAGCCTGAGATATATCCAAGGGTTAGAAACATGACTTGTGTGGTTGTGTTCCCCTGCCTGCATTGATACCAGCTTAGTCTGTAAACAACAGACAAAAGCAAAAATCCCTCCTTGGTGAAGCTGTTAGAACCAGAGTGATGTCTTAGTAGCAATACTGAAAAATGCTTGTACATGGACAGAGAGTTCAGGTACCAAGCAGAATGTCTACAAGCATGAGTGATGTGCCTTTGTCCTCTTTTGTTTAATGAGCACCCCGTGTTCCCAGGTGAAGGCCTGTGTGCTGTCTGTACACCCCACGTCGAGGGCGGTGCGGCTGACGCTGCGCCCGCCCTTCCTGCACCCCGGGGGAGCCCCACGCCAGCTCCCCGGCCAGCGCATGGGGGCAGTGCTGGAGGAGGCCACGGTGAAAGCCTTCTACAAGCAGTTTGGGGCTGTCTTTGAGCTTGATGATGGCACTCTTGCATTTGCACGGGTAAGTACCAGGCTGGTGGGGCAAGTCCTCTGTATCTGTCTTAGCTTGCTGGGAAAGGGGGCTCGGAGAGGGTTTTATTTTTTGACTTTATCCTCTTTTTGAGACAAATAAAATACAATAAAATTAAGACAGCGTGGGGGATGTTTGTCAAATGATACATCCCCTTGTTTGAATTGAAATGTAGGAGGGTTGTTGTGGAAGAGCTGGTGAAACCTGCACAAAGAGAATGTTAGAGGAACAGATTTTTCAGATGCTACCACTTCAACCTAAGGCCCATATCAGTTCTTCCACTTTCCAAACTCTCACTTGTAATTCCTTTTTTTTCTAGTTGAAACACCTTTCAAAAACCAGAAAATCCTTTAAACCTGGGGCGTTTAAGGAAGGTTGCAAACATAAATGTCGGATCATAGACTACAGCCTGATGGATGAGATGTGTGTTGTATCTCTGAAGCAGTGAGTATGATAGACTCTTCCAGAAAACTGGTTGAAGAATTAGAAGGGTGTTTGAGAGTGGAAAATATTACACTGCCTTGCTGGACTTGCCATTTGGGGTTTTTGACTTGTATCTATGTTGTGGCACATCAGGTTGTCTGGGCATCCTGCACATATTCCCCATACTCTATGGAATTGGGACACCATCAATATTGTTGGTGAGCTGAGGCACAAGGAGGCTAAATTCTGCCACGATTGTGTCAGAAGACCATGGCTCAGCAGGAAATGGAGCCTTGATCTTCCAGCTCATTTGTATTATAAACTCCCTCTTAGTTCTTCCAACTTTGTGGCTTTAAGCAAAGCAGATGGTGGGTTCTCCTTTCATGGGGCCATAACTATGTGACTGTCACCTGAAATGGAGCCTGGTGAACCTCCCTGAACTTTATGTCCCAAGAGCTGTTTTGGGAGATAGGTCAGTTGGAGTAAAACACAGCTCTGGAGTTGTAGAACACTGTGGGGAGTGTGTGGAATAATGGATATTTGGGACAAGTCAGATATGGGACTGTCTCATCTTATCCTGGATTTCCTTCAAGATGACTGACTGGTCTTCTCTTCGTGTCTCTTCCCTAGTCAGATTATTGAAGCCCGGTTTCTGCAATACCAGGATATCCACACGGGTGATGTGGTGCAGGTGAGCTTCTGAAAGACTCGGGCACGTTATGCTTAAAACAGTGATCTTGCCAATGTGCACTCCTTCTGCCTAATATGTATGTCCAACTTCTGATCCAGACTAGTGAGATGAAAATGAGAAAAACCTTGCCTTGCAGGACTTGATTAATTGAATGCAATACTCTTCCCATTTTGTTCATGTTTTTGTTCATGATGTGGCGAAAGCAATCAAATTTTATCTACAGTCAGTCATTTATTTGTGGCCATGAATACATTTTTAGATCTGAGTGAAAGAAACGAAAACTTGCCTTGCAGTCAAAGTAAAAAGTTCATGTATGAACCATCACAATGAGCTGATGGGCAGAAAGTTACTCACTATGATTGTTACTGTGTCTGAGTTGTGGCTGTATTGGATACGTCTCTGGAAACAATTCTAGCTTGCTGGCGCCAATAGGGATTTTGCAGAAGTAGTCTATGCTTAAAGAAAAGAGGCTGTACGACAACCTTATGAAGTATATAAAAGTTAAAGGGTCAGATTAGTTGGGTGGACTGTAGGTTGGTCTAAGATTTTTTTTTTTTAGAGTGTATTTAGATTTGGTGATCGTAGGTGTCATAGTGTCTTGGCTGTTTCCTACCTGAACACAGGCTGTTTTTCATGCTGAATTTACCAATTCTTTCCCCTATTTTTGGGTTCTAGGGCAAAGTGCTCTCTCTAAAACCCATTGGGATGCAGGTGAAAGTGGCTGATGGGATTAGAGGACTTGTGCCATCCCTCCATCTCTCTGATGTGATCCTGAAGCAGCCTGAGAAGAAGTACAATATAGGAGATGAAGTCAAGTGTCGGGTGAGAGCTGCCAGATAGGGTCTTCAGCTGCTTTACATTCTTCTCTTCTGAGTATTTAGCAGCTGGATTGATCAGGCAAGAGCAGACATGCTTTTTGAACTTCTTTATACTCCATCCTTGTAGGTCCTTGAGTGCAATCCTGGAGGAAAGAAGCTGATCCTTACTCTAAAGAAAAGTCTTGTCCAATCAAAGCTTCCAGTCCTCTCCAGTTATGAAGATGCAAAGCCAGGCCTGATCACACATGGCTTTGTAGTGTGTGCAAGGGAATTTGGCTGCATTGTGAAGTTCTACAATGATGTCAAAGGTCTGGTACCCAAGAATGAACTGGGCTCAGATCCCATATCTTGTCCAGATAAAGTCTTCTATGAAGGCCAGGTAAATAATATACCTCTGTTGTGCCATGTGTTTGAATGCAAAAGAGAAATCTGCAGTTGAGTTGGCTTCAATGTGGATTTTCCCCTGAGAAACCAGCTACACCAGGAGATGTTTATGTCCTTTCACTTTATTACTTAGTTTTGCTCCATTTAAACAGGGTAGGCTGTAAAAAGGGCAGCTCTTCTTTGGGTGTGTCAGACTTGCCTTTGTTTCTAGGTTCTCTCTGTTCTGCAAGAGGCAACGTGGTATGTGACTTAGATCTCAGTAGAAGTCTGGGGTTCAAGGCTGCTGTTTCTCCTAAGGAAGTTAAAACTCTTACCTACAGAATCATAAGGATGATGTTTTTCTGCCTCGGTGTTACTCTGGTTATCCTGTTGGTTTCAATTACAGGCACTTAATGAACTGTGTTATTCACCAAGTTCTGGTCTTTGTTATGGGCAGACTTACAGAGATCTCAGCCCTCTTCATTACTTTTTCTGGTGCTTTTCTTTGTCTTTAATCCTGTTATTTTTTGGCTGGCTAAGGAGAAAGGTAATTTTCTAGTCAAAATTTCTGACTGCAGGTCTGGAGATCTGGATTTTGTTCTCAACTCTGCTGCTACATACTTTTACAGGGTCATTTAATGATTATGTACTTCTATTTTCCATCTGTGTGATCAGAATGACATTTGTCTGTGGTTGAACGTGTTAAGTTCTAGTCACTGGCCTGCTATCCTCGGGTGTGAGAGAAAAATGTACTGTGTATGTATGTCCTTGTCTTGTTTTGTAGATGGTAGCACACTGAGGAGGAGGGTCGGCTGAATTTAACTTCTGTTTTATTTTTTTTTTTCTGCAGGTTCTTAAAGTAATGGTCTTAAAATGTGAACCTCAGCAGGAAAGACTCTTGTTGTCCTTCAGATTATCAAGCAAGCCTGGCCCTGAGGACAAATGGAAATGTACTCCAAAGGAGAAACAGGAAGTGAAGTATCAAGTAGGAGAGGTATTGAATTCAATGGCTGATTCCTTTTTAGCCTTTTCCTACTTATTTTCCATATGATTTGGTATCACTTTGAACAACTTTGCTTCAAGAAAGCTGACGGTGGTCAGGAACTAGCGTTAAATGTGCATTTCTTACTGTGTGGTTGGCCTCCTGGATCTGTTTTCAGAGGTCAGGATGAAGGAGTCCCAGGAGAGTCCTTCTGGAGGTACCAATTAGTGCTCCTACTCCTAGGTGGGGTCCTCTTATTTTATTTTCTGGATGCTGCTGATTTTCTTGCTCCAAAAGCTGCTTCCTGGAAAAAGACAGCTTTAGAGAAATGTTTTGAAATGTTTCCCTGTTTGTGCAATGAACAGTTTCCAACTCCCTGCAGATCCTGCTAATGCAGGAACAAGACAGTTCTAATCTTGATTAAATTATTCCCTTCACCTTTCAAATGAAAAGTCACAACCAAGAGAATGTTTCCAGCTCTTTATTTCTCTGGGAGCTGAGAAATAGTTTTTATTTTACCTTCTGTGTTGGCATGATTCTTAAGCTCAGCCCTGTTGATGTGGGAGTTTTTCATGTATTGCTGGGAGGCAACATCAGATCCCCTGCAGCACATCATTTGGTACCCTGTGCATCAAAAGAGATGACTTCAAAAACCCATGGAATTTATATCACTGTACTTGCTCTCTTTTCAGATAGTTGATGTGAAAATCTTGAAGAAGAAAGATAATGGGTTAGAAGTTTCCATCTTAGAAGATGAAGACAATGTGGTAGCCTGGATCCCCACGCTGCACCTGTCTGACTTTGTTGCTACCTCCAAGCTCCTGTGGCACTGTCTTCAAGAGGGAGATGTCCTGCCCAGAGTTATGTATCTAAGTGACAAGGGAGAGCACATTGTATCCTTTGCCACCTCAACCAGGCAAACAAAGCCTGAGGAAGGAGGTATCTCTCAGGAATCCAGAGTATCTGCAAAAGAGAAGATAGACTAATTAGTGAAGTGGAAGTGCCTGTCAAGCTAGGGATACTTCAGAGAGTCATTACAACTTGTGCTAGAAGTGAGGCTCAGCTGGGACTAGAATCTCTTCAGAACGAGATTGTGACCTGACTTGTTTTCCCAACCAGCTTCTGAGCTGTTACTCATATCACAACCTTAGGGAAATTTTTGCTGCTTTTATATCAAAAATCTGAACTGAATTGTTAGGAAGTTGATATTTCTGCTACTGTGAAGCATGCATCTTTAATGCTGAGCACTTTAAGAGACATGAGTTGCTAACTTTTTGTGTAGGAAGATCAAGACAGAAATTAGAATTACAGCATTTAGAGCTCCTATACTCTAACTTGCAGCAAGTGCTTTAGCCCAGTGATTAGCAGCACTGAGAGATTTGCTTGGCATTGTGCTCCTTTCATTCATCTTTTCCCATTTTTCTTAACTGGTTGTTCAGATCTTGAGCAGAAAGTCTGCAGTGATTTCTGCTGTACAGGAGGAGCAAGTTGTGAGAAGCTTCTCTGAAATCCAGCCTGACATGCTGTTGACTGGTTATGTGAGGAATGTGATGCCCTTTGGAGTGTTTGTGGAGTTCCCTTTTGGTGTGACAGGACTGGCACCTAAAGTGGTAAGCGATGCCTCCACTTCAGTAAGCAGCATGTGTGTGATCAGGCTGCTTGAAACATGGTTTTAGCAAAGGTACAATAACAGGGAGGGAACAACTGGGCTGCAGGCCCTGCGTTTGCACAGCTTCCTGCTGCAGGGTAAAAGGATTTTGGTTTGCCTTTTAAACCACTTCCAAAAAGAAATTAGGCACTTCATTCAAGTGAGCTTAAGCTTCAACAAGGATTTCATGTGACCTCAGTGGTTAATTTTAATTGATGGATTTCTCTTAGTCTTTGTTAATTTCTCTTATGCATTTTCATGAAGTCTTAACTCAAACCCTTCTGAACAGCTCTGTGGGTGGTTGATCAGTACCAGCTGTGCTCAGTAACCTTGCCCTCTGTTTCCTTTGCACAGAGCATGAGTGACAAGTTTGTGACAGACACCAAGGACCACTTTGTGGTTGGACAGACTGTGATTGCAAAGGTGATGAGCACTGATGAGGAGAAGCAGCGTGTGCTCCTCAATCTGAAGGTGTCCGAGTGCAGCTCAGGGGATTCTGCTGCAGAGAGCTTTGCCCTCCTGAATCAATATTTCAAGGAGCTGAAAGAAATCAGGGACTTATTGAGAAGAGGTAAAAGATTGTAAATGTTCTGCTAAAGGGTATCAGGGCCAAAAAAAAAAAAAAAAAAAGGAGCTCTAAAGGAACAAGAAGAGAAAAACATTTAAGTGAAAGGAAGTTCAGTTCAAGCAAAGACTTCACTTCCCAAAGTAGCTTGTTAGAAAAAGGATGTGTGTGCAGTGCCTGCCATTGACAAGAGGCTTTTTGTAAGTACAGCTGGAACAAGCCAAAGAAACTGCTTTCATTGAAGTCTGCTAAGCCTCTTGCATTGATTTTGGGTCAAGTGCTTGTGATAACCCAAACACAGTACTCCCATGAGGATGAGTTTGTTCAAATAGATTTGCCTACATGCATTACAGGTCCTCCAGCAAGGGTTTTCTCACATGCTGTTTTTCTAGTGCTTTTATCAAATTCTGACTTTGTCTTTTTAAGATTCTTCTTATATCCAGTACTTTTTAATGTTTGTTTCCTGTAATTGTGAAGTGACAGGTCTGTTTTGTGCTTCTAGTGTTAATCTATTTTGCTTTCACTTTTTTCCATATGCAATGCTGGGTGCCAGTGTTCCTGTAAGATTGGAAAATATTCTCGCCAAAATTATTAGGTCCTTAGTGTCACAAAAGTGTTTCTACTTTGTTTAACTCTCAGAATTTACTTTGTATTTCTACAGATTCAGGAGCCTAGGCTTTGTTTTCCCTTATGAAGGCAGATGAATGCTTCATGTACCACTGAGTAAATGCAAAGCCTTGTCTTTGTTTTGCAAAGAAACAACATAAGCAACACTGACTTCCCACTTTTTCTTTCCTTTATTTAGGGGACCCCAGCATTTGTGAGTTGGTGCCTGGGAAGGGAGTGCATCTGGTCGTGCAGGACGTGAGGGAGGATGGCTCAGCACTGTTCAGTGGCAGCTCTGTCACAGGCTTGACTGTAACTGCCACCCGCTACCATTTGGGAGGTGAGGGTCTTTCCTTTGCTTGTGTTGGTTTTCAGCCTTCTGCTTTGAAACCTCTCCCAAAATGAATTCTGCTGATGAGGAACTAACAGGGAAAAGTCTGGTCAGAATAGGGATGGCCTTGAAGAGTAGTTAAATTTCCCAATGTCTTGCTGACCCATCTATGTGATTCAGAAAATATAGTACAAACTTCCCTGTGCCTCTGTTAATCCTGTCTCGTATTTTGGGCATCTAGTTTGTGCCCAGAGATCCTTAGTTGAACCATACTGTATATAGAGAAGTATTAATACAAGCTCCAGCTTTCTTGGTTTTTTCCTTCTTCCTTTAGAAAGAACATACTCCAAGGAATATCTGAAATTGCTGTCAATTTTTCTTGAAAAATCAATGACTTTAAAACAGGACTGTAATTTCAGTATTTTCCAATTCAAAAATTAAAGAAGGGTGTCATATTGTGCAAACACGTACTTGCTGAAATAATGAAAGCAAGATAAACCTCTGACTTCAGCAGAAGTAATAACCCTAGCACTTCTGTGTCAGAAGAGTTTCTTTTTTTTCCCTTAGCAACAGATAGACTGATGATAGTTTTGTGCAAATGTTAGGAAAATCTTTTTCAAAACTTATATTATCTTGACTTTGTTTTTAGTCGGCCTTGTCTTCATTATTTAAGAGTTGCATCTTCATAAATCAACTTAGTAAAGCACTGAAGAAAGCATTAAACTTTTTTCCAAATAAAAAGCTCTCTTTCTCATTGCTATTAATGTTGTAAGAGTCTGTTCCTAAAGAGACTTATTATATGTTTATTACTAATTTGGCTCAGATACAATAGTAATTAAGCACTCTTTGGCCTTCAGGAATTAAACCTTTTGTCATGTACCACTATCACAGTTGCTCAGAATTCTTCACTGTTGTCAGGACATAATCTCTTTATTCTCATTTGTAGACAAAAATATTGCTCCTGGTGAGAAAAGGAAGGCCATTGTTCTTCATGTGGATGCCCTCACATCCGAGGTGTATGTTTCTCTTCGGGAAGAACTGTTAAAGCAAAGACCCAAGCGAGTGAGTGTGTGTTCTGTTTTTGGGTTTGTATGTTTCTGCTTGTGTGGCAAACTGTAGGTGATTAATAAATTTCAAGGGGGGGCCGTTTCGTTTTTTAGAACGGTGGGAGGTAGAGTGGAGGAAATCAAAATCTCAGCAGGAGGAGTCACTCTGTCCATTTCTGTCTAGCGGCTCCGAGAGAACTCCCAGCACTCTGCGGTGGTGCAGCACATCACAGAGCACTTTGCCATCGTGTCTCTGCTGGAAACAGGCCAGCTGGCAGCTGTCCCCATCGCCTGCCACTTCAACGACACCTTCCGCTTCGACTCGGAGAAACTGGGGGTGGGACAGACAATCTCTATAACCTTAAAAGCAGTGAAGGAGAATGACCACGGGGTCTTGCCAGCAGTCCAAGGCCCAGCCAAGAAGAATGTTTTTGTAAGGGTGAGGAACGAATTGGAGACGGCATTAGAGGAGATGCTTCCTGCTGTGAAACACTCGCTGTCCCCGGGGGATGTTGTTACTGGTACCGTTAAATCCGTCAAACCAACCCACGTCACTGTGGCTATTGATGACAAGCTGACAGGTTCAATCCATGCCTCTCGGATTCTGGATGAAGTGCCCCTAGGCTCTTTTCCAACTTCTACTCTGAAAGCTGGACAGAAAGTGACTGCTCGAGTCATTGGAGGCAGAGATGTGAATACTCACAGGTGGGGAGACTTGTACATGGTATTGCTTCTGGGGGAATGCAAAGGGTGAAGCAGTTTGTGTTTCAATTCAGGTCATGTAGGACATCTTCTGTCAACAGGTGCTGTTACAGCTGCCTTTGCTGGAGTAGTTGAGGCCTGAGGAAATATGTTGTTACATTCTATCCCAGATCCAGCTTTCAGTGAATTCTTTTTCTACCTGTGTCACTGTATTTATCTTGAGTATAGATTGCAAGAAGAAAAGATGTCTAAACTATTAAGATCCAGTGGAAGCCCTAAATACAGCCTCCAGGGACTAAATTTGCTGGGGTATTTTGGTTACCTAAATTTCCACTGAAATAGTAATAGGAAGAACTGGAACTGGAAGGCTCTGGTAGTTTTAGAGGGCTTGCACCTGGGGTTTTTTTGCCAGTGCAGAGGGATTAAATGTGGGTGGTTGGGGCCTGGGGAGATCATGAGAAACTTTGATCCTTTTCCTCTTATTTAGGTACCTGCCTATTACCCATCCACACTTCACACAATCCATTCCAGAGCTCAGCATTCGACCAAGGTAGGGGTTGGCCTCTGTGCTGTCTGCACATCCTTTACAGACCTTGTATCCTTGGATGTCCTGTCCCCTGTATGTCCCACTTGTGAAGGAGCTGGCCATGAGCAAGGACCTCCACATGTATGCCGTGAGGCAAGACCTCTTAGTCTCTTTTCCACATTAACTTGGGTCCTGTAGCTGTGTTAAACATCACAGTGCTCTCCTGGCACATAATTTCCTTTGAATATCCTTTTGGCTTCAGGTTCTGCCAATCTGGACTCTGTCATGTCTATTCATGTCAGAAAGATTCCCCCTTATGATCAGGGAAGAATTAATTCCTTGCAGAAAAATGCAGTTGGGGACATTGTCACAGTAGTACTAGCTCACCACATTCCCCTGGGTTTCTAACTTCCATCTTTATCATTAGGACCAAAGCTGTTTTACTAATGTCCTCTTTCTTCTTTTGCAAACAGTGAAAAAGAAGGGGAATTCACAGCAATGCTGAACCTTAAAGAAGACAGTTCCCTCAAGAAACTCGGACTGTACAATGTTGGACAGACAGTCACCTGTTTTGTAAAGAAGGTGAGGTCAGAGTCTTCTTAGGAAGTGTGCTGGGGGAGGCAGCAAGTGGGGGTGAGCTCAGGGGGCCTTAGCTCAGACCTAAATACTGAAGACTATGGTCTTCATTAACTGTGAGAGTGGCCCATGGCAACTGCAGTGTCTTACAGGGAAAGTAGGGGAAGGAAACAAAAAATTTCTGTATTTGATGGAGTCAGACTGACTTGTCCTCTTTGACAGGCCTGTTTGTTGCCAGCAGGCTCTAGTGAAATGGCCTTTGAATGTGCCACCAGCCCAAAGGACGCTTGCTGCTGTCCCCTGTGTGCACTTGCCTGTGAACCACAGCAGTGTTATGCTTGTAAGAATAGGATCCAAACCACCATTTTGCTTGGTGCAAAAGCCAAGGCTTTGTTTCTAATTATTTTTAAATTATAAATAATTATAAAAAACATTTCTATTATATATAAATAATTATAAAAAATAATTATAAAAATAATTATTTTTAGCTTTAAAACTTAATGAAAAAATTCTGCCAGGGAAGATTTTTGTTTTCCCCCAAGGTGTCATGCTGTCTTCTCTGGTTATTTGGTGTCTTTTTAGTATAACGTGCTCAAAAACTGGCTGGAGGTAGAAGTTGGCCCCGACATTCGAGGAAGAGTTCCTCACCTGCTGCTGTCTCTGAACACCAAGGTAAGAGGCTGTTACTGCTGAGCTACACAGACTTTTTTTTTTTCCACCCACATGGCCACAAGTAATGACTGCAGACACTTCTGACATCTGTGTGAACTCATAACCCAGTGCTCTGCCCTTTAGGTATTGCTGCCCCTTGCTGACAAGCAAGTACTGTGCCTGTAGCTAGTTTGGCGAGCCATTGAAGCAGTGCTGAGCTATCAGTCAACTGCACATCAAAGATGTTTATAGGATGTGTAAAGGATGTTTTCGTAGGGGAAACACTACTCAGAGCTGTGCAAAGCTCATTTTCTGGAAATAAGTGGAAATGTGTCTTTTATTTCAGGTCTTAAAACATCCAGAAAAGAGCTTTAAAAATGGCCAGGCAATATCAGCTACAGTGACTGGAACAGATGCCACTGAAACAAACCTCTGCTTGTCACTCACAGGTATTGTGGAGCCTTAACAGCAGGACCCCACCACATGTGATGCTTTACTCAGAGTTGGGCCTGCACTGACCCCTCAGGTGAAGGTGTTACACTCCAGAGCCAAGCTGTAGAACAGGACTAACCCCCGGGACCCTGACCCAGATGTAGCAGCATCTAAGACAAGGGAGGTCAGACCTCTAGAAAAAAGAATCACTTTGCTAGTATCTCAGCCTGAAGCCCTTCTCAGAGCCCTTCTGAATATATTTCCTTCTAATCTCAGACATGAGATGGTACATTTATCAACATTCGTCAGTTATTCTGGATCTTGGAATTATGCAACTAAGGGACCTTGTCTGGGCTACCAAGGCAAACATTACTGTGAACAGAGATGGCATAGACTGCACCTTACCAAAAGTTTGTGCATTTAATATGTGACTAGGCAACTAAAATCAGCTACACTAACTTACTACCTCTGTTGCTTCATGTTTTCAAGTATTACGAAGCCCTTTCCCTCCTTCATCTTTTCCAGGAATTCAGTCACTGGAGCAGGACACCATCTCTGTAGGCATGATAACAAAGGTGACTCCACACATTGGTTTGACCATTGCACTGCCAGGTGGGAAGACTGGCAAAGTCAGCATCTTTCACCTGAGTGATACTTACACAGAGGACCCTCTGGGGAAGTTCAAAGTTGGCAAGATTGTCAGGTCAGTAATTGTCTTCCTTGTTCCCTCAAGCTGCAAGGCTTAGAAATATCCTCCTTCAGTGACAGGCTTTTCACTGCCATGAGATGGTGCCAGACTGTAAGATCAGTCTGTGGCTAAGAAGTGATGCTGACTTCCCTTATATATGTTTGGGTGAAGGTCTTGTATTTTCCGTTTATGAAGAAGCCCCTTTTCAGCTGTCTTCATGGACTGTCTTTTTGAGAGTAGCTACTCTGTTAGCTAAGGTGCTGGTGGGGCTAAGGGTGGCCAGGTATCCCAGCTGTGCAGTGGTTCTGTGGGCTGTTTAGCAACTGAGTTGGTTTTACATTTGTAATGCACAAGCAATTGCATTTCCCTGCTTCACATACTTGTTGGGAATGTTGGAGAGTGCAACAGGCCAAGTGATTTCAGGTGATCTTTAACTCTTTTGTACTGGCAGTAGAGACTGGGTAAATCAAGTAGACATGTTTCAAAAGTCCTTTATCTAGTTTTATGAACTATTGTGTCATGCTGGTTTGTATTAGACAGAAAGTGCTCCAAGGAACAGAGTGCTTTGTTTCTTTTCCTGCTAGTGTAAATGTCTGTTTCCTACCTGTGGCTTTTTTTTAGTGTGTAAAAAAGCTTTCTATTTTCTCCCCATGCTCTGCCGTGCAGGTGTTACATCCTCTCCAATGAGAATGGTAAAATCCAGCTATCTCTCCGGCAGTCCCGGTATGTGTCATCCCTCTAGTCTGTTGATCTCCTACTAGTGAAAAAAATTATCCTGAAATACAGTTTGTTTGGGAAGATCAGTGAGAAGTGTTAAAAGAATGAGGAATGCTTTTTTTTGTAAGGGGTGGTACTCATTCCTACTTCAGCAAGGTTTTTTCCTGTGTATCAGCAAACACTGAAGGGTCTGACACTTAACATAAAGCTGCTCAAGTGGGTTCAGATTTCATTTCTGTTTGTCATAGTTTCTAGGTCTACGTTTTCTTTTTTTGTTTGTTCATTTGGGAAGAAAGGGAGAGTTCTACCATTGAATTTGCAATACAAACATTATGTTTCAATGTTCAGCTGCATTTTAACAGTTCTGATTAAATATTAGACTTGGCCCTAAATGTCTCTTAAAACTGAGCCGCTTGCTTTGTCTTCCTTATGGAACAAAAGTGTGGAATTAAGTATCTTAGAAATAAATGGGGGAAACACCAAGCAAATGCTGTGCAAAATTTCAGACAGCATTTTACTCTCCCCATTTTCTTAGTGTCAGAGAAGGCTGATGTGTTTGGCTTTGTTTGCAGCAGCATATGTATTCCCTAATGCTATGTAGAGTTTGGCAGAGATGCAGGTAGTCCATTAGTACATTTGAATAAACTGAAGGGTGTCTTTGATCCAATATGTTTTCCAGAGAGTACTAGCTGTTGTTAATACTGATCTATTTTCTGCTATCCAGAGCAGAATGGGGATTATTCAGATGAGTACTTTAACTTCTAACCTCTCTTTTCTTTTAGGCTAAATCCGAAGGTGAACAGCAAAGTGGAGGATATTGAAATAGTGAGTATTAAGGATGTTAAAAAAGGCCAGCTAGTGAGAGGCTATGTCAAATCGGTTACTCCATCAGGTGTATTCTTTGGGTGAGTAGCCTAAGAAAATTATTCTGGCAAGTGATGTGTCTTGGAGAATTTATTTTGAATGTACGATTATGGAATCTCATTTGGGGATGGTCTCTGGCATAATTTGAGGTTGCAAAATGAATTTCCTCCTGGGAATCAAGATGTCATGGATACTGTCTTTAACATATGAAATTGAAGTAGAGAAAGTTAGTGAGACACTTTATAGAAGTGCACTTTATTTTTCTTTCCCCCTGCTGTAGAATACTTATATTTGGTTTTCTTCCTCTTCTCAGCTTGTCCACTTCTCTCCTGGGTCGAATCCTGTTCCAGAATGTTTCCCCGTACTTTGTACAGAAACACTCCTTATACGAAAAGTACCTGCCTGAGGGAAAACTGCTCACTGCCAAAGTGCTTGGGTAGGTTCAATGTTCTTTAAAAGGGACTATGAATTAGTAGAAAGGAGAGGACAGAGGAGGGGAGGATGGAAAGAGGGAGGATAAAAGACAGGAAAGTTTGAAAGAAGTTCAGATCCTTGCAGCCATTGTAAATGCTCTGATTTTTTTCTTCTGTCCTGCTACTCCTGGCGATGCACCACAGTGTAAATAGAAGAGAAAAACATATTGAGCTCTCTCTCCTGCCTGAGGACACTGGGATGCCAAGTGTCTTGCCTGAATCCCTAGGCCTACCACAATATGGTGCAGAGGAAGAGAAAAAAGAGCCAGATGATGAAGAAAAAAGAGAAGAGCCTAAGCTGAAGACAAAAAGGAGAAGAGGAAATTCTGAAAGTGGTCAGGTATGGGTGTGATTGCACAGGACATGCTAAAGGACTTTGATGGTTCAAATACTGAAGGGACCAGAAAGATCCCAGTCTCAGACCAGAAGGATGAGGCTGAGAAATTATACAAATGAGGTAAAAAAAAAGATTAAATTGCATTGGGGATTACAAAGATCAAAAACTATTCCTTTTGGGTGGGTTCTACCTGAGATAACAGCCCAGTTGTGTTCCCTGTCCCTTTGGTCTATGCACCCTCTGTAGGTGAGTGTGGGTTTATTCTCCACTGTCTCTGTTAGCTGAGAGAGTAGTGGGGGATGCTGTCCCACGGCATTGCCCTCTCTCTGCTGCCAGGCTCTTTACTTTGTGATCAGAATTGCCTTTAAGATCGTCACAGTTGTTGCCTTCCACCATCCACTCATTTCCACTTGTTGCAGGAGGCAAAGCCAAAGAAGAGGAAGATCTGCCCAGCAGAGGAAAATGACAGTGGAATTGAGGTGTATTACCGTGAGGAGGATGACCAGGAGGAAGAGGCAACTGAAAAGAAATCTAAGGTGAGAAGTTTGGAGGAGAACCTGAGCCTGAAATGGCTTTCTAGCCCTGTTGATATGTGTCAGTTTGACTTGAAAGACAGTAAGTGTTACTGCTGCAGATAGGAGTGACACAGGCTGGTATTTGTGTCATCTGAAAATGGCTTGAGGTGGATGGAATTTAAATTACAGCAAAGCTGGTCATGGAGTTAATGTTTTTGTAGATGGGCTGTTTGCAAGTACAAGAAGTCGATAGTACTGAATGGAGAGATGCCACAAGCAAAGAGCAGTTGTCTGATCTCAGTTCAAAAATTTACAATTAAAACCCAGGGCATTTTCTGTCTTCCTCCAAACAGGTGAGGAAGCCTGGTGAAGCTCCCAGGCTGCAAGTTTCCATGGGCTTCACCTGGGATGAAGACAATGCAGTGGATATACCTGTGCTGGATCAGAAAGAAGAGAGCTCGGAGAGCGAGGAGGAGGAGGATATGCAGTCCAAGGTACTTTGTAATTGTGTTGTCTGCACAGGAGACACCACACAGTAGCTGTAATGTGATGTTTTGGTATTTGCATGTCTGTCTGCCCTGTAGCAAAGCCTTTTAACCCAAGGGAACATCTTTTGACAGCTGACACAGAACTTGTTCAGCTATTCTGAACACAGCAGATATCTCTGAAGCAGAGGAGAAAAGGCCCAATTTTAGCATGGTTGCATGAAAAATAGGGTTTCTCATGTTGACCTGTTAAAAAAATAAGTATGTAGAGTCAAACAAATGTTTTCATGATCATAACATTTTTTTATTTAATGTCAGCTCTGTTTTTTGCTTTCCTGAGTGTTGTAAATTTACAGAAAAACCTGGAGATGAAAAACCTTTCAAGTTACAGTCCTCTTATTTATAAAAACACCAAAAAACAGTCTTCTTTTATGCTATAACCTTTAGAAGGGTTTTCCAGTGAGAGCAATTCAGCAAAATCAGAAACAAGCTCATGAACTCCTTTCATGTTTGCTCTTCAGGATTTCCCCTGTCCCTCAAAACTCACCTCTGTAAAGGCAATGCATGGCTGATGCTTTATTGCCCAAGGTAACAAGGCAGAGAACTATGGCACTGTTGGTTCCAAATTAAGACCAGAGTCACTTTAGTGATCCAGCAACATGCCCCAGCTGTACATGGGGAGAAATTGTGTTGGATTTTTAGAGAGTGAAGGAGGGTGGTGATGAGTACTACCCTGGAAGGTAAAGATGGAAGAATAAGAGAGAAGGGCGAAGTGTGGATCGTGCACTTGGGATGCAAGAGTAGCCAAATGTTCGGTTCCTCAATGTATTTCATTAAAAAAAAAGGGATTTCAGGTACTGCTGCTCTTCTTTGAGGTGTGAACTGCGTAAGAAGGGATGGGGCATGTGTATCATTTTTATCCTCTTTTTAACAGTTGGCCTCATCTCTTCCTGTGGAAACTGTTTAGCCTTGGATGTACTGAGGTCTGGCTGTGCTTTAGCTGGACCTGCCTATTTCCCCATAAAGTGCCTGCCCTTCCTGAGTCCTCCTATTTTGCTCTTTCAGCTAAAGAAACAAACAAAGAAGGAGAAGGAGCTGGAGAAGCAGAAGAAGGAGAAGGAGCTTTGCAGAGTAGAGGCAGCTCTAATGGACCCGAGTCGGCAGCCCCAGTCAGCAGATGACTTCGACCGCCTGGTGCTGGGCAGTCCCAACAGCTCCATCCTCTGGCTGCAGTACATGGCTTTCCACCTCCAGGCTACAGAGATTGAGAAGGCCAGAGCTGTGGCAGAGAGAGCACTTAAAACAATCAGTTTCAGGTAATAATAGGGCTCTGCTTTTCTTTGCCCAAAAGAATAAATCATGACGGGGTAGTTGTAGTGGAAGAACACGGGTAGTGTCAGTGTGTGTCTGTGTGTGTGGAGTGGCAGAGTCTCTTTCAGTGAGCTCGGAAGGATTAAATGGTAGCAACTGTCCCCTGGCCCTTTGAAGGTCTGGTCTGAGTCACCACCACTGGCCCACAGCTGACCTGCTGCAGGTCATGAGTGCAGGAACTCCCGAAGGTATCCCTGAGTGCAGACATTCTTCTGGGCAGTCGGAAGTGTTTGGAAGAGCATAATGATGCCAGTGATGTTGTCCTTAAATCAAACCATGAAACAAACGGTGAAACTCCTGTTGCTTTTGCCATAGGGCTGTACCTTAAATTGTCTCTACTGCATGATTAAGTATGTTGTGCTTTCTTGACTCATCCTTCTGTTTTTTAATTGCAAACAACAGTGATAAAAAACTGTAGTGTGAATCAACTCCTGTGTTCTGTTCCAAAAGTGGTGTTTCAGGAGCAGTATGGCCTTTTTCTTGTCCTGGAGGCCTGCTGCAAGTCAGTCAGTCTGTGTAGGGTAGTTTGCAAAAACCTGGTGAAGACTGGCAAAAGGCTAACCATTCTTGTTCACATCTGCTTTAAGGGAAGAACAGGAGAAGCTGAATGTCTGGGTAGCTCTGCTGAACTTGGAGAACATGTATGGTACTGAGGAGACACTGATGAAGGTCTTTGAGAGAGCAGTTCAATACAATGATCCTCTGAAAGTCTTCCAGCATCTGTGTGACATCTATGCCACTTCTGAGAAGTACAAGGTGAGATAGTGCAAGCAGGTCCCTGGCATGTATCCCATTCAGTCATGCCAGTAAACGGCAAATGCTGGCTGTGTAAGCTTCCAGCTGTCAGACGTTGGGCCTCTCCTGTTCTTAACTGGAATTAATGGTTATGATCGACAGTGGGCAAGGATGCATTGATGCTTGCTTTTATGTCATAAGTGTTCAGAGATACCCAGCCTAAGAATAAGAGTCTTAAAGCTACGAGGCTTTGTTATGAATCTGTGTGATCTAACCCAACTCTGCCCTTCCAGCAAGCAGAAGAATTGTACCACACGATGCTGAAGCGTTTCCGTCAGGACAAATCTGTGTGGCTGAAATATGCCTCTTTCCTCCTGAAGCAAGGCCAGACTGAGGCTACACACAGGCTCCTGGAGCGTGCTCTCAAGGCTCTGCCCACCAAAGAACGTAAGCTCTCTCTGCCCCAGCCTTAATGTGGAGCTTAATGTTGACGGGGGTGGGCTGCTTTCTGATATCTCTGCCTGTGACAGCATTTGTAATAAGTGAAAAGTGCAGCCAGCTGACTCTCAGGGAAGAGGAGCTTTCAAGCTGGATGTCACTGCTAAATCCACCTGTAATAGAATTTGCTGTGACGCACAAAAGCAAAGCACCCAAAGCAAAGGCAGCTTTGAATTTTACAGCCCTCTAGAAAAGTTCACTTGTCTAAGCCCAGGTTTGTAGGGCTGCCCATGGGTGCTGCATGATACGTTATGAATATAAAAATAAACCTCTCCTGCAGAGAGCTGAAATGGGAAGTGAACTGTGACCCTTCTCTCTCCCACTTTGATCCCACCTTGGTCCAGAACCTCTTTACAACAGAGCCTTTTGTCTCTGGGTAGAGATGGTGTTGTCTCTGTGCCTATCTCTGTCCTGTGTAATTCTCACTTGTGTTTGTTCACATGAAAGAGAGTTGCTGTGATACCCTAACGTGTCATTACTTTTTCTAGATTTGGATGTCATTTCAAGGTTTGCACAGCTGGAGTTCCATTCTGGGGACACCGAACATGCCAAGGCCCTCTTTGAGAGCACTCTCAGCAGCTATCCCAAGCGAACAGACATTTGGTCCATCTACATGGACATCATGATCAAGCATGGCAGCCAGAAGGAAGTACGGTGAGTCGTGGTGCAGCAGGCTGGGATGGGGCAGAGCACACCTGAAAAGAGCAGAGGTACCTGCAGTGTGAGGTTGTGTAGGGGTTCCCAGAGCAGAGCAAAAGGGATTTTTTCTTTCACAGAACTGGTGTATGTGGAAGTGCTTATCCTTGCTGGGACTGAGGAGACCCCAGAGTTCCATAGGCCAGGGGGGGACTGCTTTATAAGCAGTGGCCTGCATGACAGAAAATAGAGGCCTTGAATTGAGGTTCATCTGTCGCTCTGCAGGGATTGCCTTGTATCTGAAGGGTGAGATCAATCTTTAATAATCAATCTTTATATCTTGTAACATAAAAATGGAATTTTTTTTTTCTGAGAGGTGCCAAAAGGAAGTAATTTCCCACATCCACTTAATGAATGCAGGGTCCAATGCAGTGTCTGGATCATTGTTTAAGTTGACCAGCAGCCTTAGAGTTCTGCAAGCAAGTAGAAGACTTCTACTTTTAGAAGATTTTGACCAGCTGTTAGGAATCTCTTTCTTCAAGCACCACCACTTCGCAGCAATTTCCCCTGAATGTTTCCCCTGACTTTCTGCTCTTTGTTACAAGACAGGGTACACGGCTTGTATTGAGTGCTGTCACCACCACAGGGATTTGAATCACTTTGTTTTGTTGCAGGGACATCTTTGAGAGGGTCATACACCTGAGCCTGGCACCAAAGAAGATGAAATTCTTCTTCAAACGCTACCTGGATTATGAGAAGAAATTTGGTACAGCAGAAAGTGTCCTGGGTGTTAAAAGAGCAGCACTGGAGTATGTGGAGACCAAGAGTTCCCTTGCTGACACCTAAGTGTGGTGCAAGGGAAAGCAGAGAGACTTGGCTTTCCGTGCAGTGTGGGAACTGAGAGGGGTGGAGTTCTCCTGCGACTGTCCGTGGACAGTGAATTTCAGGAGAGTATTGGTCTGTGACCAAACCAGCCTGCAAAGAACAAACCATCAAATGAAAAGATTTGATAAATGTTTGCAGCTTTGTCCAGATATTACAAATAATCCTGGTCTGTTGATGCCGTGTTTTTAAATACAGACTGTTTTATAATCAAAAGAAACATCAGCCATAGCTGTTTTACTTTCCTGGGGAAATGGTGCAGTTATGACACGCTGCTTTTAAGTACAGCAATGTCTTATAAATTGATTTCTCTCACTGTTAAGATGGCAGAGAAGATTCTTGTCTTTTGGATGAATTAACACTTCCAAAGATTTATCTCAGGTGCCTTTGTGCTCTAGAAATTGACAGCAACATCGGATTTGTGGCATAGTTGAAGGTGGAAGGAACCTCTTGATGATAATCTTCAAGCTCCTGCTCAAAGGAGGGGTCAGCAGGACTAGGTTGCTCAGGTGCACTCCCAGTTTGGTTTTGATTTCCCCCAAGACTGGAGGCTTCACAACCTCTCTGGGCAAACATCTGTTGTAACAAGTTGCTAGGGGTTGATGATAGAAAAAATAGTGATTTTCAGTAGTCATTGTCTCTTAAGAGAAATCACTGATGTCAAAGAAAGAAGTGGTTTTTTGAGCTGAAAAAAAGTCATCCCAATGTAACCTTCTGCTTGGAAAAAGCCCGGTATTTTGGGTACTTAAAAAAGCTCTGTCAGTGATGTCAGTGCCTTATGGTCCATATCCTTACAATTCTGTATTATTGTGACTTTTCACTGAGATGTGGATGTGATCAGCCATGTTGTACAGAGGAAGAACTTGAGGCAAGGGGAAAAACAGGGTATGCAAACAGGTGTGGTTATCCAGTGTAGACACTAGCGAGCGGATGCCCAGCTTTGAAGTACCAAACTTGAAGAGTTTTACTCACTGTACTCTAAACTCAAAACCAGAGCTCTGCAGGACCCAGCTGTTCTGTCTCTGTGAATGTCCAGTGTTGGCGAGGCTGGATGATTCAGCATTTATTTCTTTCCCAAGTCTTTTGGGATCCAGAAACAAGTCATTTCACTTCTTGCCCCCAGGGAGAGCAGGGTGCTGTACTCAGATTTTGCTTACTGGTCTTGTAGTGGAGGAGGCTGATTGCAACATGCAGTACCAACTGCTTCTTTTTTTAAAGAACACAGTTTCAATGATGGTAGCTCTTTCTTTTGGTTTAATTAGTTGCATAATAGAACATGTAAATAAGCGTTGCAATAGAAACCAAGATCCCTCAGAGGTATTGTTTCTTCTTCCCTACTGGGGCAATTACAGTCTCTGTAGTTGGCAGGAAAAGTGAAAGACCTGTGTGTAATTCTCTGTACTGGTGGAGCCTGGTTTGAACCCATCCTATTGCTGGGAGCTGTGACCTGCAGGCTGCTCTGTGATGGGATTGTTGTCGTTCTTTGGAGGAAAAGCAGAGAGTGTGAGCTCGCAGCTTGTGTGGTCCAGCATGCCAGTAAGTTAGGTGGCTCAATTTCCCTCTTGGCATTTCAATGAGAAATCTAACCTGGCTGCTTGTGCTTGTGTGTGAAACCGTGTAGGTTAGTGTTCCTCACCTCAGCATTGTCACTGCGGGACATTGGGTGACAGGAACAGCAGGGATATTCCTGAGGGTGCTGATGTGCCAGGAGAGGCAGAAGCCTGGGGCTGTCGGACCATGCTCAGGGTGGCAGAGGAGAGGAGAAAAACCAAATCCCTGCAATTGCAAACAAATTTCTGAGTGCAGTGTCTTACTCCACTCCTCACTGACAGCTGTCCACTCAAACATGCCTCTCCAACAAGAGGGAGGGAAAACAGAGAAGCTGGACAAGGCCCTAGCCCATCCCAGCACATGGAAAGAGAGTGGATTTAATGCAGGAGAGAAGGGATGTAAACAGAACAAAAGATGGCTTGTGCTCATGGTTTATTCTTAGGATAAAAATCCATTCTCAAGCATTATGTGTCTTGCCCCTTTTCTTCAAAGGAGGGAAGGAGAAGAGAAGGAAGCAGAGTGGAGGTGGTTCAAAAGAATAACTAGGACTATCAAGGAGGAAGGCAAGGGAAATAAAAGAAGTAAGAGGAACTGTGCTTTGTTTCAGCAAGTTACCTTGTGTCTGCTGGCTGTGTGGGGGTGGCGTGTGCATCTGCATGTTCGCACTCAAGGGCCAGTGAGAAGAAATGCAAATGAACTCCCTTTCATCTCGAGTTAATGCAATTTCATTTAACTTCCATCTGATTATTTCCGTGGATTAGTTGATGGTGAGGCTGGGAGCCAAGCCTTCCCACAAATGCTAAGCAAATCTGTAGAGAGGCTGAACAGGGATCCTGGGATGCCTCACCCACTAAGCGGTGTTCCAGCCTCTTTATGTGAGGGAATACCCTCCAGCTCTTTCTTGCAAGATACCATACTTGTAAAAAGCTTTCTAAATAATTTTCTCTCCTTTGCTGCAATTGTGTATCCTGATATACAAGATTTGTGCTACTCACTGCAAGAATAACTAAAAAGCCTTGTTACTAACTTGTAATATGTGGTAATACTTTAAAACATTCTAGAATGATCTGGATAGGAGAGGATGTGAATGTTTAATAGAAAGAAAAAATAAGTTCTCAGTCCTTGAGTTCAAAGAGAATGTTAAATTATGCCTTTTATGCCCCCCTGAAAAAAAAATCATAAGGCAATGAGAAATAACTCTCATTTAATAATTTATTTCAAATCTCCTTGTGTGCAAGCCCCTCTGAGTTCTGTGGGTTTGAGCTGTTTTTTGAACAACTTAAGGCTTTTTGATAAATGGCACAGTGTGGAAGGAAGTTGTACCTGTAACAAAACAGTTCAAGTAGAAAAAACAAACTTCTCTGTCGTGGCAGCTCTTTAAACAGTGTTGGGTACACAGGACTGACCCCTGGGAGAAAAGGACTGAGCAATGCCAGAGGAGCAGCCGTGAAGCCGTAGTCACACGGTGTCATGGTGAGGGTAGTAATTTTACACCTTTCTGGTTTTGCTTTCCCAGAGTATGGCCAAGTCCATAAAAGAGACCTTCTGCTCCAGGGGCCAATTAAGGCAGTGGAAAGAGTTTTAGAAAATTCAGTGGTAGATGGGTAGGGAGAGGGCTGCTCCCCCATCCTGTTCATGCTGTCCCTTGTTGCTCCAGGGCTGCAGTCCCAGTGCAGCAGATGGGTGAATGTAATGTGCTCTTTGGGCTGGCAGCTTTGTCATTCCCTTCCCCTCAGAGAAAGATGCTCCATTAATGCAACTGACTAACTATGGTTACATTGTACATACACTATATGTGTGTTTATATATACATATATGGAAAGCTAATTCTGGTTGAGGTCTTCCTGCAGCTTGCAACCCAAACAAAGGACTCTTATCCAATGGCTGGATGAGAAATTCAATGAGCTGCAGACAGTGGTGTGGCTCACTGTGGGTACTGATTCCTCTCAGTCTCCACCTCGCTACCTTGCCCCAAAACTGTTCTGCTGATGGTGCCTCCTCTGGGTTTATAAACTCATGGTGGTGACCATTTGGGTTCATTAGAGATTGCCAGGCACTTTAGTAAGAACAAAGGGAGTTTGCTGTCCTACCCAAATTTCGACTTGGTAATTACAGAGTGCCTTTCTGAATACCAGGAATATTGTGATTCCTCTTGCTTTAGTCTCTCAGTTTTTTGGTGTGTGGCTATGTTACTCACCCATTCCTTCCCAGATGCTATTGCATCCTCCTTGCCCCAGGAATTTACCCCCTGCTTCCATCTTTTCCCTGCACTGTAAAGTCTGTAAAGTGCTCTGGGACCTGCCTGTGTAACAGGCATCACACAAGTGTGTAAGATATTAATGTCAATAAAACAAGTAGGTGTATAGGGTGGCTGGGGCTAACCCTGCTGTGTGGGTGACAAGTGGGACTGCAGGAATCACAATGAGAAACATTGTGCCCATCTCTTGCTCCCCAAGGCTTCTGCTGGTACATCAGGCAGTGGGCTGCACTGGCAGCCTGGAGGTAAGGGCTGCATCTGCTCTTTGCTCCCCTGTGTCTCTGGGAACAGCAGTGAGATTGTTGTCTCTGAGGGAGGGGTTCCCCAGCTCGGGGTATTGCTTATTAGTCTCTGCCTTGAGGCTATTGATTCCTGTTTACCTGCTGAGAGAAGTAATCCTGCTGGGAGGAATGTTCCCAGTGCACCTATACTGGAAGGCCTGCCAGGCAGTCTGGGGAAGTGCTGCTGGTGCACATCTGTCTTAGGAAGCCAAAAACAGCAGTTCGTGGCCTTCTGGGGTTGGCCCGTTCCCTTCCACCCCTTTGGCCCATTTGTGGAGGCGGCTGTAGAGGGGGAAGCCCTTGTTCTCCCGGTAGATGTAGACGCCTGTGATGGCATTCCACTGGGGGCTCGGCTGGACACCCTCCACTGGGAACTCCTGCACCAGCTCCTTCTCCTCTTTGTCCAGTGCCACAAAGCCAAAGAACTGTTTCACGTTCTTGGCTGCCAGGATCCTGGAGTGGACCTCAGCCGTGCGTCGGAAGAGCTTGTCCTCGTTGGAGCGGTACTGGGCCCAGTAGGCCTCCTGCCGGTAGCTCAGCGGCGAGCAGCAGTGCTTCAGGCACTTGGTGAGGAAAACCAGGACTGCAACAATGCCGATGAGCAGCCAGCCAAAGAGCTGGGAGAGAAGAGAGAGGGTGCATTAGGACATGGCAAGGTGGTCTTACCCACTCCCTGTGGCCTTCTCCCTGGAGTGCCTACCTGGGACTCGTATCTCAGCCTCCGTGTCACCTCGTCCCTGAACTTGGTGAGGTTTGCTGGGACGTCTCTACAGGGGAACTTGGCCAGCACCTCAGCCCCATACTCAGATGGAAACTTGTCCAGGGAGGATGGCTTGACAAACTCGCTGAGGGCACAGATGTAAGCTTCCCCACGCAGCAGTGAGATGACCGACCAAGTGATGGGTGCAACGGATGCCCGGCCCATTATGGAGCCAAAGAGGAGGAAGGTGGCAGCAGCAGAGAAATTTTTGGTGCCACGCTTGTGGCACTCAGCCACCAGGTTCCAAGTGTGGTTGTTCCAGATGACACCAATGAGGAAGAGGGCCAGGGCCGGGACACCGATGGCCGCCAGCCCATAGATGTAGTTGCGGGCAGGGGAGCAGGGGCAATTGAAGGCAACAACTGAGAAGAGCTCCTCACTCCCCACTGTCCCCAGGGCCACCAAACCATTGAAGATCATCACATCTTTGCTCTTGAAGAACAAGGAGAGGAAGCGGAAGTTCTCAGCGATGAGGGCGGCCATCTCGTCCGTGTGCTGCAGTGGGGGGCCGTGCTGGCTCAGCCCCCAGCACTGAGGAACACTCCACTGGGGGGTGAAATGGCCTGGTGCTAGCTGGTGTGCAAGGAGCTGTTCCAGGAGCAAGACACCTTCACTGATGTCCCTTCCTCCCACCTGGTGTCCCAGTCTCTGGAGCTGGTTGCTGATACCAGGGTTATTTCAAAAGGGGCTGAAAAGGGACTTTGCCTAAGCAATATGTGAAACCTCAGCCATTTTAGTTTTCCACTAAGCCCTCCAAAAGCTTCACTACAGCAAAGATGACAGGTGGGACATCTCTTTCTGTCCCTCTCAATGGCATGTTTGTCCTCTTTCCTTCTCTTTGGTTTTAGTCACCTCCCGCAGAGGTAATTCTTGTCAGCGTCACTGGCAAACTCTTGATGATCTCCCAAACCTGCAATGAAGGAGGACACCATGTTACTGGGAAAACTGGACCAGAGCACTGGTACTAGGATGTCCCCAGCCCTGCCACTGACTCACACTAGCCCAGACACATGTGGCATGTGAGTGCTGGCATTGTGCTGCTTTGAAGGTGCTCTGTGTGGCTTTTGCCTCCCTCTTTAGACCTGGTGAGTTAATATTTATTAATAGACACAAGTATGTGAGGAAGGCAGCAAGGGGTGCTGTGAGACATCCCAGCAGAGTTGGGAGCACAGAAATGTGTCATGGGAGGGCCAGGCAGGAGCAGCCTTTGCTGAGAAGGGTGAAGGGATGCTTGGGCGCTGTTGCTACCAGCAAGAGAAGTTACTTTCTGGAAGAGCAGAGCTTACCTTGATGACCCCGGATACAAACACCAAATGCTGATAGAGCTGAGACAGCAATTACATGAGCTTTTGCTAGGATTAGGTGTGGCAGATGATCTCCCATCCCGCAGGTGGTTGACATAATTGTACTCCCTGTCCTGGCCTGCAGTCCCAGCTCAGCCTCTTAATTGCTGCCCTGAGACTGAGCCCCTCAACCTGCAACCTCAGTGCCAGAAATGCTCTTTGGTGCCCTTTGCCTGTGTTATTCCTCACTGACAGGGCTGCAGGCACTTGGGGACAAGGAGGGCAAAGCATGTGCCCTGATTTTTTTTAAGGGCAGAGAAATAACTGGGGAATATATCCACACTCTCTGCAGTGATGTCCATTCCCCCCTCCCGTCTGCAAGCTGGATTCAATTAATTTCTTAGCTGAGTTTCCATCAGCCCTGCATCCCCACAGGGTTTCTTCTCAGGACACCTCAAGCACCTTGCTAGCTCTGCGAACCCTCACCCATGTGACAAAACCCACTGGCCCCAGGGGAACTGCTGTCACCAGGGTTTGCTGGAGACAGGAAGGACCTGGGCACCCAACTAACTGTGTCTGGCAGCTTCCACAGTGCTGGAAGCACTGGCACACATCCGGGGCTACCTGGGAGCCCTGGCCCACAGGGCTGCCCCGAAGTCTTCCCTGGGCTGCCCCCAACTGCAGGGACAAGACTTCAGGGACATTCATGCAGGAGAGACTTTAATTATGGTCTTTTGCTCAAGGCTTGCTCATACACTGTGCTTTAAATCACTACTGTGCCTCATTTTATCTGCTACCTTAACAAATCCCCCTTTCTCCATGGGGCAGGGGAGGGGAACAGGGGCAGAAATTCGGCCTCTGTTCTTTGCTGTGTCTAACTCATGGCAATCCCTTTAAAGTCACACTGTGATATTGCTGAGTTCAAACGCAAACAGCCCTTAATGTCTTCCTGCAGCTTTCCAGTTTTCCATATGCAAAACTCCCTCCGCAAAGGAGACAGACCAGCCAAAAACTGCCAGCATGTGATGGGCAGCCAGGCCTCCATTTCCCTGTTTGGTGGAACTCCACATTTGCAGCCAGATGCTAAACCCACAAACTTGTTCTAGTTCAAGCATCTGTTGTTAGTTACCCACAAACAGCTCTGATAAACACGGCCTTGTGACCTTCCTGACAGAGGCTGGCAAACGGCAAAGCAAAAATCTGAGGAGCTGGCAAAGAGAAGTATTGGCCATTTGGATGAGGTTACCCTTCCTCTGCTTGGTAGTTATGGTCTGGGAGAGAGGGTTGGGTAGAAGGGGAGGAGAGAAAGTTGTTTGCAGCAGATAAGATTTTAGGACCCTCTGTTTCTTTCCCCAAAATACATATGAAAGCAAGAAAAAAATCAAGTAACTCACTTGAAAAAGTTGATGAAACCAGTTGTGGAGCCTTGTCAGCCCTTCCTGTGTTTTTCGCTCAGGCTCTGGTCGCAGGGGGGTTTCCAGCAGCACACAGGGCTGGCTGTGCTGGAGTCGGGATGCAGCCGAGGCTGGTCTGATGGAAGTGGAAGCTTTCGAAAACAGCCTTAATAGTTTGAAAGGCTTCCTTATTCAGTTTGAAACGTGCCCTCCGCTGTCGGCTTTTGGGAAGAGGGAGGAGGTTGTTCTCAGGCCGTGAGCTTGGGTGGGGCAAAAAGCAGGCGCTCGGCTTCTGCTGTGTGCACGGCTGAGGTTGTGCCTTTAAAAAGAAAAAAAAAACAAAGAGGAAATGAAAAGCTCAGAGAATGAGTCACTGGAAAAAGCACATCGTGCTTTCTGAGACTCAGGATGCAGATGTGCAATGGCTGGCCGGGATGGCCGGGAGTTTGCCTGGAGAACGGGAGCGATGAGGCACCTTGCAGGGGTGCAGAGGGGAGATGGTGGATCCCCCTAGCCGGAGTCATGCCGGTGGGAACCACCCTAAGCAGGCAGGAACAGCGCGGGAGAAACCCCATGTCCCATGGGAAGGGGCAGAAACTTCTGCTGCAGCGCATGGGAGCTGAGCTGGCTGAGCCAGCGGGAAGGCACCGCCTGCGTGGGTTTTCGGGGCATCACAAGCTCTGTGGGGTGCCAGGTTCCGCTTCCCCCTACCCGGGACCGAGCAGTGGGGCTGCTGCAGCAGGCTGGGGGCTGAGCAGGGCCGGGGGCCATGTGTGCAGGGCCGGGCACAGCCTGATTTTGGCGAGTGCTGTGCATTCCTGCCTGGCTCAACTTTTCCGCTCGCTGCTTCCTCTGCTTGAGCGATGCTTTCGAGGCAGCCGAGGCTGCTTCACTTTATCTTTGCTCCCTCCTCTCCACCATCTGTCCCTCAGCTCCAACTCCTGCCAAGCCTGTTGCAGAGGCCGGAGGCCCCCGTTCTCCTTCCCCAGCCTCCTTGCCGTCTTGTCTCCGGGGTTAAACTCAGCCCTCCCCAGAGGATGTCTTCAGCACAGGCAAATCTTCAGCAACACCCACGTTCCCCTCCGCCCCGAGCAAGTCTAGGCTCAGCCCAGCGCTGGCAGTTCAGCTGAAGGGATTTTTGGACCATTTTCCTTCATACCCTCAGATCTGGGATCCTCGGGCGGGTTTTTGCTGCTCCCTGTTGTTTGGGTGCGGTGCATCCCTCGGCATTCCCACACCCTCGGTGCTTGCCTGGGGCTGTCTCCCCGGCCAGCTTGGTGGGGACCCTGGGGCTTGCTCCACGCTCAGGGCGCTGCTGCAAACTGGGATCAGCACCGGGACCGCAGCCTGGCTGAAATCCCAGGGATTTCCTTGGGAAGGGTTCCCTTGAAAGGGCTCTCCTCCCAAAGGCAATGAGCAATGTTCCCAAATTCCAGCACGGAGAGGAGAACCTGCCTGCTCTGTGACGATTCTGCAACTGCTGAATTTTTTGCACGGGGCAAAAGCTCTAGTTCTAAAAATCTTAATCAAAAGTCCAAAAGCTTCTCGTTGCAAATGCATCTAGTTATTTTGATACCTTAATGGCTATGCCATGGAGCCTGCCATCCCTCCATGCTGCTCGCCATTGTGGGGACACTGAGCGTGCCTTTCTCAGTGAGCTGCAAATAATAAGAGTGGAAACCACCTTTATCTTTTAATCTCCTTTGCTTTGTAAATCAGGTTTTGTGCCTATTAATTTCTGGGCAGGTGCATTAATTAAAGTTTGGGTGTGAAGATTAATGACAAACCATGTCACGCTCCTTTCTCCTGGGAGTTGGCCAGATTCAGCCTGTCTTGACTAAGGGCTTGCTAAGCTGCTCTCACAGCAGCCAGGAGAATTTCCTCATCAGTTTGGTCCTTTGTTCTCTTCTCTCCAAAGCCTCTGTGGAGTTACACACTGATAATTAGGGTTTATGCAAATGACAGCCACCTCAGTTACTGGTCAGCCATAATAAGTTGTTTCAACAGGAACACCGCAGCAGAAATTTCAAGGGGATGAACATCTCGGAAGGGATGTGGCAGAGCTAAAACTCATCCCTCAAAAGGGGTTTGCCTTCTGCATATTTGTAATAAAATCAGGGTCATTTGGAAACACTCTTCCGGGCTGCAATTTCCATGGTCACCTCGAGGGCCTGCATCCTGTCATCCCCAGTTTCTATGGAAGTGGGCAGCCACCTTGTATTGGGTAGCATTGGCAGTGACTTCCCAGCTTCTCCTCTGAGGGCCAGGGCTGGCTGCTGCTGGCAGCCACGCACTGGCAAAACACTTCAACTCACACAGCCTCAGCACCCCGGGCTTGGCCTGGGGGCTCTCCCAGCCCTTTTCATCATATCCAAGTAAAGAAACACCAACAGCTTTTGTAAATAGCTTTTATAAATCCTGGTGTCTGAGCACAGAGCTTGAATGGTAAGCCTGAATTATTTATTTGGCTCCTTAAACAAACACCCAGGTGGGTTTTTAAAAACAGTCTTTGTGTCAGGGAGAGATACAGGAAAAATTGTAAGAACAAATCGTCCTGAGGCAGATTTGTTGCCCTGGCCCCCTCTCTGCTCCCTGCTGCTAAGCCGTATCTGCTCTCCTTGTCCAGACAATTTCCTCAAGGAGCATCTCTGTGGAATCCTCATTTAATAGTCCCTGTAACACCAACCACACTGTTTCTGTCACAGGTAGTGTGGTATGGGATGTCTCTTCACTAGCTCATTACTTCAGTCAAATTTATTTTAAAGCTTTTCTTGGCTTGGGAGCTGTGTGTCTGTGGGGATGTAGTGTGTGGAGGGGTAATGTGATCTTTTAGGGTTTCACAACTTGGCAGGAGAAAGGGGCACCCCCAGCTTGTTTCCCCACCAGGGGGTTTTTAATACTGCCTAAACCCACATGCACTGCTCAGTGCTGAGCACGTCACAGAAGAGAGGAAGTGGTAGTGTCTGTCTTGGCAACTGCCACAACACAAACCTGGTGCTTGGTGGTGTGGGACACACGGCACATCTGGCTGCCACATCGCACCCTTCAGCATCCCCAGGGCTCGGCCATCATGGCCTTGCGTAATTGTCCCTCCTGGCACAAAACTCGTTACCTGTATTACCAATGCTGTAGGACAGGATGTGAGAGCAGATGGGATCACACCAGCTCCACTGAGCCTGTTGGGTGCCTGTTCCCCTGCAGCCGCTGTGGCACCGGCCCTTGCCTGTGCCCTGGCTCCTTCTGCCCTCTCTGCAGCCCATCTCACAGAAACACGATTTTGCTTCTGCACAGCCCTGCTGTGCAGCCCCTCACACCCAGCTGTAGTAGGCAGCTGTCTCTCTTCGGGGCACGGAGGGGTGTGTGGAGGGTTGCCCTTCTCCTGCCCAGCCATTTCCAGTGGGGAGGGCAGGTGGGTGGAGGTCCAGTGGGGGCTTGCATCTGTGCCAGCTCTTCAGGGCCATGTTCATGGTGCCCTGGTCAGTGATCCCCAAGAGCTTCTCAGCAGCTTCCCCTGCATCCGCAGCGGCTTTCACGGGCAGGTGGCAGCGAGCAGCCACCAGGTCTGTGCTCATGCCCTCAAAGAACTGCTGGATGCAGACCTTGGCAAAGCTCCTGGCGTGCTCTGCACATGTCTCGTCGAACAGCTTGCGTTCAATGTCGATGTAGTGGGACCAGTATCTGCTCTTCAGGAAGGCAGCCTGGCTGAAGCAAGGCCGAAGGAATCTGACCAAGAAAGCCAGCGTGGTCATTAGCAGCACAAAGCACCAGCCCAGAGCCTGCAGGGATGAAGGGGAACCAGAGCTATCATGGAGCACATGCCCAGCAGAACCAGCCAGCAGAACCCCCCTGGTTTGCAGACAAGCCTGGCTCCACTTGCACTGTTTGACATTTGGCTGTGTTTACACTGCAAAGTTGCATGAGGAGGCCCTATGAACCACGTCAGTGCATTTGGACTGGAATTTTGTTCAGTGCATTGACACAGGCAGCACCTCTCTCTTCTTGCCTTGTAGAGCATCAGCACTGACCATAAATAACACCAGGGCTGAATCCTGTGCCCAGCCCTTGGTTCTGCCTCCGATACGATGGTGCCCCACCTGGGTCTAGGATAGCCTATGTCCTCTGACTTGCAGTATTGTTCCAGATACTCCCTGGTTTATGCAGCTGTCTAATTCTTTTTCTGAGCTGTTGAACTTAGTAACATCTACTGTGAATGAGCAGCAGTGAAAGCTCCCCTGTTAATGGGGTCTGACAGGAAGGGTGAGACAAAGGCAGAGCCAGAGCCAGTCTGTCTTGTTCACCATCAGTCTCAGCTCAGGCTGCCTCCAGACTGTACTGGCAGAGCTCATGAGGTTCAACCCCCCTGGAAATGCAGCCCCCTAAAAGAGCACCTGGGGGGAGAGGTTCTATGTGGGACCTTGTTTTTCAGCTCCTAATGCTTTCCAGTTGGGGTCTACCTAGGAAAATCTGCTTTGTGTCTTTGGAGAAGCCCCTGTGGCTCCATTTCTCTTAAAGGAGATAATAATTAATGTCTGCCCTAAGGAGGTCAGGCAGAAGAGCTGCTTATAAACAGGAGTACATGAGTGACAGGTGTTTCAGACCATCTTGTCTCCAGCATGGCCAGGAGCAGAGGGCTTGAGACCAATTAAGCACAGGACAAGTGGTTAGTGGCACATCTTCATTTGTGGTTCCCTGGGATGGTTAATGAACACACACTGGCTGTTCCCATGCAGCAGCAGAGACAAGTGGCATTGATGGTTATCAGTCTGTTGCTTGCACACGTTATAATAAGAAGCAAGAGCAACTGATGGGTTATTGGGGAGGGTGACAGCCCACCAGCCACTGAGTAAGATCCATCTCAGCCCCTTCTGAACTTGCTCTGAATAAAAACACACAGTTTGGCTGTCACTGCTCTGCAGCCCTGGGCTGCCTAGGCAGGAGAGGGGGTCAATTATCAGGATGACCTACAGCTACAGCCTCTGCACCACACTGGAGGCATAACTCCACAGAGCTGAGTCTGAACACACCTTGTATCCCTGTGAAGTCACCAGTGTCTCCTGCTTGATTTCAACAAGGAGGTTCTGTTGAGGGAAGAGCTAAGGCTGGCAGTGCCTAACCCCAAGCCACCGGGGGCAGCACAGCCATGGTGCCTCTTTACCTGTGAGATGCAGCGCAGGTACCTGACAGCCACTTCATTGGCAATGAGCTGCTGCCCGTCGTAGATCTCCTTGCAGGGGATTCGGGCAAGGACCCGCTGTATCTCCCCCTGGGAGAGATGGGGGTGGCTGGCATTGCCCAGGGTCTCCACGGGCACCGAGGTGCAGAAGGCACAGGTGATGCACTTGCCATCCAGCAGTGTCACCGACACCCAGACTGCGGGGGCGATCATGGCCCGCTGTGCCATGGAGCAGAACATGTAGCGCAGGACAGCTGGGTCCTTCCCCCGCTGGCCCTGCGGCCGCCTCCACTCCTCTGCCAGCATGGAGATGTTGTTGTTCAGCACAAAGCCCAGCAGGAACAAGATGAAGGGAGGCACCAGGAGGATGCCCAGCCCATAGGCCAGGTTGTAGTGTGGCAGGCAGGGGCAGTTGAAATCAAAGGCTGAGTACATCTGGGTGCTGGCAAGGGCCATGATCCCACAGATGCCGTTCATGAAGGACTCCTGGTTGGACTGGAAGAACTGGAAGATCATCCGAAACTTGTCCATCTTCGCTTGATTCCTTCTCCCACCAGGGTTCAAGCTGTGGCCTCAGTTTATTTCATTCTTTCAGATTTCCTCTTCAAGCATGGCATCACCAAGTTTCTGTGCAGTTCACTGTTTCATTCATGCACTCTTACAGCCCCAGTATTTAAAGTAGAAAATTAAAATATTTTTTCTGCTTATTTTGCTGCTTACAAAAGTTTAGAGTTTGCTTCCTCCTGCTCTTCTTTGGATCTGGGACCTGGGTTGTTTCTGGTTTGCAAAACCTGATTTCATTATTCTCCACATCCCCATTTCTGCAGTCTCCCAGCCACCTGTCCCCTTTGCTGGAGGATGCAGGTGTTACCATGGTTGTGTCCTCACCAGAGCACTCTGTGCCCTGGGCAGAGTTGGCTGATTGGCCTCTGGGAACCTGTTTGCAAATGCAGGAGATGGGTGCTCCTCCCAGGACTGAATGAGACACCCCACCTCTGCAGTGCTAGCACACATGGAAAAACTGGATTCCAGAGCGTCCCCCTTCCCTCCATGTGTCAGCCTTGCCTCAGCAGCATCTAAGGCAAGCACCTTTCAGGTCTGCCAGCCCCTACTTCTGTACCTGCTTCACTGCGAAATACCTCCTTTTTATTCTGCAGAGGGAAAGGAACAGGAAAGGAAAAGCGGAGGAAGGAGAGGTAACAGTTAGGCCAGGCTTGACTTCTACAGCATAAATGTAAAATAAGTGGATGGTGTTGTTGGTGTTCTCCTGCATCTCTGTTCCCAGTTCACAAAGCAGCCTAGCTGCCCTCGGCTGCTCCCTCAAGCTGGCCAAAAGATGGGGGATTACTGGGACTACAGGTGGCTGTAAAACAGATGGTGACAAGTGCTCAGTCCCTCCAGACCGGGTACCACCTGAGCTGTTGTCATGAGAATCAAGATACATCTGACTGGACACCAGTGTGACTGCACTGGTGGCTGTAGGACATGTCACCAAGGGAAGCTTACATGTACATAGCTTACATGGAAGACACAGGAGAGCTACTTTCCCCCAAGGTTTTGCAGTGTGCCAGTACAGAGGTAGGAAGCCAGAGCAGGCATTTTGACCATTAGTCAGCGCTGCAGGTTCTGAGTCTGCCCCGCACCAGCCCTGGGGCGCAGTTGGTAATGCTGAGCTCACCCTGAGATGCCACCGCAGAGGTGAGCACAGATCGTGTGGGTAATACCTGAGCAGTCTTAGTTCTGCCTGCTGTGAAGAGGTTAATTGCATCATCTCATCAAATGGAGAGAGATTTTGCTTCATGAATATGAATGAGGCTTATTGCACTGCTAGCTGAGAGCTCAGACTGGCTTCTCTATTCACCTGGCGAGTGGCTTTTTGAAGGGCAGTTCACATCAAAGCCTGCAAGAATCAACCCTGTAAAAAGCAGTGAGCTTTTTGATCTCCAGGAAAACTCTGCCTTTTACTAAACATGAATGAAGGGCCTGAGCCTGCTTGGTGTACAACACTACAGTTCTCACTGAAGCCAACAATAGGTCAGTGAGAATCCAAAAAGAGCTCATAGAAGACAATGCCTGGGTCTTTCTTTCCATATTGCTGTGTTAGGGAGGACTTTGTATTCATGAGTTTCCCAACAGAAAATTCACTCTAACTGACTTGCAAGGGAAGGCAGAGCTGATGCTTCCTCCTGCAACCCCAGCCTACCTGTGCTCTGGAAACCGTGTCCTGGAAGAAATGGGGAATGCCCAAGTCCCTCCCAGGACCCAGTCCTGCACCTGCACACCGAGACTGACTCTGAGGTGTGGAGTCGTGGAGGGCTTTGCATGTCCCAGTCAGTGCAGGATATAGAAAGGAGGGATGTGACAACAGCAGCAGTTCCTATCAGGAGAGTTTGGGAAGTGACTGGGGAAATTGTCTTTGTAGTCAGCCCTGCTGTTTCACAGGCTCTTGGCAGGTGAGGATCCCTGGGGATGTTGGACATATCTGCAGGTCTGGCATCACAACAGCCCTGAGAGACAGAGAGCTGTTAAAGTTTGTGAATGACCCTCTCTGCCCCACCTTCCACAGGAGGGTACACACTCCTAATAGAGCTGGTGGGAAAAGACTTCTGGAGATTTTTTGGTCCACCCACCACTCCCTGCACAAAGCACATTCAGGGTCACATCTAGTTGGGATGTGAGTATTTCCATAGATGGTGGTGCCATAGACTTTCTGGGCAAGCTTTTCCATCACCCTCAAAATCAATGTTTTCTTCTGTTTAAATGGAAGTTCTTTCATTTTGGGTTTATTGCCTCTTGTCCTGTCATGGGGTGCCAGGTACCACTTTCCACAAAGGAGAAGAGTTCTTTGGCTTCAGAAGGAAATGCAGCAGGGGACTCAGGGAGGCTGGGAGGAATGAACACCCATGGCCCCGGCCAACTGGAGCTACTCCATGACCAGACCAGACCCTCCCAGCAAAGTGTGAACCTTTGTAGACCTGCAAAATCTATGGCAGCACCCTTAAACTCTCCTGTTTTCTCCCTCTTGGTACACATAACAAATCTGTTCCTCTTCCCCTTTTTTGCATTTCGTATTTTGTGGCCACACTGGAATGGCTTAAAACCTGAGAGCATGGAAAGCAGCATGCAAAGGGAGCTGCAGACCTCTGCTCTGAGTGTGTTAGGAAAATACCCAATTTGTCTAGTGTGGAATGGTGAGTCCAAACTGAGCCACAGCCTCAGATTTGTGATGTGTGTCTGATAAAAGTAATCCAGAGACACAATTCACAGTGCAATGCTAATTTCAAGTAAGAGCTCAGAAGAGCTCCTGGGGAGAAAACCACAGTGTTTTTCCCATCATGGGCCACAGCTGGCTCTGTGCACTCTCCTAGCACATCCAAGGGAGCGCAGGGATTCACCCAGACCTGATTTTGCTATGCAAATAAGAAAAGCTCTGCAGCCCATCCCTCTGTACCCTGCAGTTCCTGACTGGGCCTCCTGAGTGGGCAAAGGGGTGCAGCTGCCCATGGGTGGGCTATGGAGCTATTTGGCCTCCCAATGTTTTGCCCAGTACCTGCTCATTCTCTGGCTTGTGCATACAAACATCCTGGGGAGGAGGTGACCCACCTGCCAGCAGCTTGACAAAGTCAATTTGGGGAATTTATATGCATTTTCATTTTGATCCCTCATTTTGGATTTAGTCCCAATGTGGTGGCAGGTTTCTCTGCCCCTATCCCACCCTCTTCTTTCCTCTTGGGAGCCCTGCTTGCCCCACCTATCCATGCACGCCCAAGGAGACATTTCTTCTTCACCCCACCTCCTCCCAGCCCTCCATATTGCACCTTTCCCCCCAAAGGACAAAGTGGCCATCAGTGTGAGGTTCAGCCTGGAGGAATAGATGTGTCTGTGCTGGGTTAGTTTGCAGTAAAGACTTTAATGCATCCAAGCAGCAACGCTGGATAGAAGAACCAGTGAAACTGGCACCAAGTACAACGGGGACTGGAAAAAGCAGGTGAGAAAGCAATTATCATTAAAGGCTCAGAGATAAGGTTACATTCAAACAGGTTTGAAACTCTGGATGGAAATGTCCAAATAGGTGTTGCAAGGGTGATCCTCTGGATAGGTCAGTTTGTATTCAAATCTAGCAGGGAAGTGCTTAGAATATCTGTTCAGACTTCTCAGGCAGAGTCAGTGTGCCCTTTGCATGGCTCAGCACCAGTGCTTACAGCAGCTACCTAAACTCCAACACAGCCCCGTGGCTGTGTTAAACAAAGCCTCCATCTCCTTTTCCATTTGCAAATCCAGCCCAACCCAATTGCTATTCAGAGGCGCCTTCAATTAAAGTTTTGCTGCTCCATGAATTTCAGTGTGTTGCCATATTTCATTTTTTAAATGCATGGAAGTATTGACAGGTTGTTAGAGGGAGACAGAACAGCTTGGCAGCTGGGCTAGGGGCAGCCAGAGCTCTCAGCAGATGGGAAGATGTAGGAGGTGGTTTTGCCTTTTTGAGTAAATATGTTGGTGTGGTACTAAGAGAGTTGCCAATTAAATCATTTCTGTGTCAGCTCTGATAACCCTTTGAACCAGGTTTCACTGGAATGGGCAGGAGCTCCTCACACATCTGTGTGAATGGTTTGTGTACGCAGCCAGATGTTGCTGCCATGGTTAAATCCTTCCTCAAGCCAGAACATTTTTATCACAGCTGTAAGAAGCTGCAAACTCTTTGATATGACAAAAGTGCCCCACAGAGCCCTTGGCTGAGAAATATCATTAACCATGACTGCATCTGGGACCTTTGGACCCTCAGAACTAGCTGACTTTGGAGGTTTTGCCAGGCATGCCCTGGAGTGGGGCCTTTGGGGTTGCAGTTTTGGAGGAAGGTGTGAGCACCACTGTCATCTGCCTGCTGGTCCTTGCTTTGTGCAGAGGTTTGGAAATGCTCTGTGTCTGCAGGAGAAAGCTCCCTTTACACATTGGTGTGCTGGGGGACTTTGGAGTGAGTGCTGGGGCTGTCTGGTCAGGGCAGAGGGGATCTCTCTTGCCCCAGGGGATGCCTCTGGGTTGCCTGGCTGACATCCAGGGGAGGTTTCTCATAGTACCACCTTTTCAAAAGTTTGTTCACCTGGTCTTGATCTGTGATGCCCCGGAGAAGATCTTCCTCTCCTTCAGCTCCCTCTCCCTTCCCAGGCAAGCTGCAGCTGTGCAGTTTGATCTCTTGCCTCATGCTTTCAAAGAAGTGGAGGATGCATTTGTGAGCAAAGAGCCGGCTGTGCTCACAGCAGGTTTCCTCAAAAATCTTTTGCTCTATGTCAATGTAGTTGCTCCAGTGACGTGCCTGCAGGAGGGTGGCCTGGTTGAAGCAAGGTCTGAGCCAGCGGGCAAGGAAAGCTGCTATGATAAGGATCAACAAAATGCTCCAGCCAAGTGCCTGTGTGATAAGAAAGAAGCAGTGAAACAGGAGCAAGACAGACACAAGGACAGCATGAGCTGTTTGCCTGTATCAGTGAGACAGGGAGTGTGGCTGGATGGGAAATGTGGCGTATCTGGACTCCTGTCTTCGATCTGTCCCTGTAGTCCAGCACCCCACACTGCACTCAGAGGGTTGGTGTAATCGCCTTCCAGAGAATATAGGATATTTATCTGTGCACGAATCATTCAGTAAGGATAACTGATTGCAAAGTTAGCCTGGAGCAGACAGGCATTTGCTTTGAGCATAGGAGTGCCCCAGGGAAGGGGGACTTCAGTGCTCTCCTTTGGGGTTTCCTTATCTCCAGTGATCTTCTCCTGACACCTACATTAACTCCAGGGCCCAGGAGTCCTCACGGCAGTGTGAAGACAGCCCAGCCTATGGGCAGCTCCCTTTGATAAGAAGGAAGGGCTTGTTTTCAATGACCTTCCACCGGTCCCCATGCCTGACCTGGCATTCCTATACCAAGAGCGGAGGCCAGTCAGGGCTCCACTCCCCATTCTGCCATGTTCTATTGCTCCTGAGCAAGCTGTTTTCATCTGTCTAAGCTTGCACTGTCCTTAAAACAGTGGGTCCTGTCTGCAGGGTTAGCAGTTAGAAAGATCTTTTGACATTGAATAGGGCTGTAGGAGACATCTGTATTCTATACCATATCTTTTATCATCTGGGTTTAGAAGCTGCTGGTTCTGTTATTAAACCATTCATCATTTCTTTCCTTTTCCCTACCTGACTCAAGATTATCACTTAGGATAGCAACATCTGGAGGCAAAAAGAAGCACAGAGCAGCCTTGCTCCCAGCCTGACTGCAATGAAGTGATGACAAATCAAGGAAGAGCAGGAGCAGATGCCACATGCCTGGTCACCTCACTGACATGAGTGGCTCTGCCAGCAGTGACCCACCTGGGAGCAGCAGCGCAGGTACCTGGACACTGCCTTGTGGGACGTGTTATTCCTCATGAGCTCATCGCCCTTGCAAGGCACCTTGGCCAGCAGCTGCTGCACCTGCACCGTGCTCACATTGGCAAAGCCCACAAACTTCTCGGGATCCATGGAGCCACTGAAAGCACAGATCAGGCACTTGCCATCCAGGAGGGTGACTATGATCCAGACGACAGGGGCAACCATGGCTCGCTGCATGATGGAGGAACACATGTACCTGGAGCAGGAGAGAGAGAGGCGAGTGGGTAAATGCTGGGAGCTTTCTCCTCATCCAGAGCCCTGAGGGATGCGGTCTGTCCTCTGCCAAGCAGTGTTTCCAGACCCAGGGAACCGACTCCCAGGGCTGTCCTCAGAATTGCTTCAGCTAATGCTTCTGCTCTGGGATGTCTTCGTTGGTTCTGCCTGTCAATGAAACCTGCACCAGCACATGGCAGTGCTCTGTGTGCTGTCTGCACTCAGTCAGTGCACAGTCCCCTCATTATGCGCTTGCCTTGACTGTACCCTTATGCCTCCCATGCACAGATCTTTTTCAGCTCTCCCTTGTCTTCCACATTCACACTTCCTTTTCTCATCAGTTTCGACCTGGAAAATCCCTTTTTTTCTGCAGCCTTTCTTGCCCCTCTCTGAGCCAACTGTGCACTGCATAAAACTTTGTATGTAACAGATGGAATGTGATTCTCCTCTCCCACCACTATAAATTAGTAAAAACTCAGGTGAAGGGAGGGAGACTACGAGGCTTTCAGTAAAGAATGATCGTGATGAAAATGCCACAGCTTTTGCATATTTAAAAGGAAATGTCTCATCTTTTTGCACATGGAAACCCCCAGAGACACCCTGTGAGGGCACGACAAGGCAGCAGCAATGCAGTTTCCCAGGGTGGTGGTGTAAGCCTAAGTGTTGGGCCACTCCTGCTCTCCTTTGCTGGGATGGAATGAGACTGCCTTCATTTCTGCTGGATGTAAATGCATTTCCCATACCTGTGCCCCTCCAGGGTTGTGGGGAAAGGCCTCAGGAGATGAGCTTACAAGAAAATGAATCTACCAGGAGGATCAAAGCTATGGAGAGACAGCTAAACAGGAGGTGAGAAGAGGGATGCCATTGCCACTGCAAACCCCACCTGATGACAGCTAGGTCCTTCTTCCTGTGCCCCTGTGGTCGCCTCCACTCCTCCAGCATCACCAGGGACTGTCTGTTGAGGATGAGACCGCACAGGAAGAGGATGATGGGGGGTACAAACATGATCCCCAAGCCATAAGCCATGTTGTACTGGGGTAGGCAGGGGCAGCTGAAGTCAAAGCTGGTGTACATCTTTACACTTCCCAGGGCCAACAGCCCACAGATCCCATTCATTACAGACTCCGAGTTGGATTGGAAGTACGGGAAGATCATCCGGAAACGGTCCATTGTGTTCTTTTGGCCAGGGGTGCTCCTCCTGGGAAATCACTGGGCTGCCCAGAGTGGCCTGTCTCCCTTTGTTCCTCCTTCTGCTGCCACAGGCCAGCGGATGCAGCTCAGCCTCCAGTCAGCAGGAGGATGAGGATGGAAGAGAGCTGCTGTGGCAGGGGGCACAGCCTCTGCTGGGGCTTCCCCACTGGCACAAGGCTCTCACAGATGTGCCTCTCACTCAGTGCTTGTCTTCCAGGGCAGTTGGTAGCTTTTCTAGGTGAGCTGATGGATACAGCATCCAGCAGCTTTTTTTTCCACCTTGTTTTTCATTTTCAGGGCTGTCCCACATGCCAACCAGTCACAGCCTCCAGCAGTGCTGGGTCCCTCCCTCCAGGAGATGGTAACTCTCTGTGGAGAGCCATTGGTTGATGCCTGCGAGCTGCTCTCTCTGCTGATTGAAGCCCGTTGAGTGATTCACTGCCCGGGAGAAACCAGGTAAGTCAAATAAGCTCCTCTGTGTTTCTGCTGCTGCCCCACTTCTCTTTGCATGTCCCCAGCCCTGTGTGGGGCACAGGGGAAGGCAGGGAGCGCACACCTGGCTCCAAGTGCACTGCACGGCTGCAAGCTCAGATTTCCCTATGAAAATGGACTGAAAGGACCAACCCTCTAGTCAAGAGGATGTGAGAATCGATAGCTTTCAAAGCCTGGAATGGCACCTGGGGGCAAAGGCTGCTCTTGGCTATGCTTCCTTTATATACTATGATGATATTTGTGCCATACTACATCCATCCAAGGCTCTTGCACTGGGGCACTTCTTGCTCCCCATCAGAGGGCACGATGCAAACAGACCAGCTGGTTCTTTTGTCCCATGGGACTGGGTTATCATCTTCATAATCGTTTTGTCTCAGAAGTTCATTTTACAGATAAATACAACTCATTGCCACACAAGGAAGTTCTGGGTTTTTTTCCTGATATATTCAACGTAATTTTCCTCTCCCCAGCTTTCCTCTCAAAACACTTTAAGATTTCTTCTCAGCTCAGGTTTCCAAATGCACTCAGGAAAGGGGGAGACAAAAACGGTGTTACTTTTAATTATTTTGTTGAAAAAGAGAGGAATTATCTCCACTGAAATACACTTGCTGTCAGCACTGGGGTTTCTGCCCACGTTGGCTCCCACTGCAGGACTGGTTGCCTTGATGGGATCGTGTTGAAAGGGATCAGCAGGGAGGAGGTACTTGTTGATCACAGGCACATACAGATGAATCACAGATGAATGTCATCTCCTCCAATCTGAACAGCAACTCGCACAGTTATTTTAATGAAATACATTTGCTCCAAACATAGTATTTGTGTTCTCCTTTACCTGTGAGTGAATTGACTGTTAATGTTCATCCATCAGCAACAAAACCCCTTGGCTAATCAGCTCATGTTTCCATTTTGCCATTATAGAACATCAGGACCCCTCTGCATTGCTGCTGCAGGGCATCATGACCCCTGGCTGAACTCCATAGTTGATTTTTAGCCAGGGTGCAGCCGGTCTTGGTTCTCAACTGCTTCAATACTCAGTGGGTTTCTCGTTTAATGGCTTACATTTATGTGCTGACTCGACTTCAGAAAGTGTTGTGCACTCTCTGTAGAACAATTACTTTAGAAAAATCATTTTGCCTTTCCAGCTCTCCTGGGCAAAAACATAGTAAAGGCTAAGCAGTTCCATACAGCTCAGGAAAATAAGATGTACAAAGAGTAGGAAACATCCTCTGGACAAGGGAATTTTGCTTCTCCCATGAGCCATCTCCTGACCTGGATGTTAGAGGTCTGTAAAGGATGCCTCAGGGTAATCACTGTGCTCTGCTGTGATTGGGATCTCACCAGTGATTCAGAGCTGAGACATGGAATTGTTGAACTGTAGAAGAAAAGGAATATTCCTTAACTTGCAGAGAAAGACATTCAGAGTTTCCTGGGGAGAGAAAGGCCTGTTAAAGTAAGGAAATTGCTAGACATGGACAAGGGTTCAAAATGGTTCCCAAAACTTATCACATTTGATTACTCTGTTCTTTGGGTGAAATGAACAGGAAACAAGGATTAAAATAATCTGTCTCCTCTCCTCCAGCAAATGGACGTGCCCCATGTCCCCAGCGGAGCAGTCACCCTGCTGAGCCTGCTGTGAGGCTGCCTGCAGCTCTCTAGGGCATTCTCCTCAGAGGAAGGCAGCTGCTCCTTGGTAGCAAATCTCCAAAACCATGCTGGAAGCTGTTGTTTCTCAGTGCATCTTTTGGAGGGCCATGCTGGACAAACCGTTGCTTTTGCCTCAGCATTGCAGAACACAGTGCAAAGGAGGGGACTCCTTTCCTTGCCCCTTCATGGGAGCAAATACCTAAGCTGTAGGCTTTTTGCCTCAGATGATGGAGAGGGCAGTGGGTACAGGTATGAGAAGTCCCTCTTGCTTTGGGGACAGGGATGATTTCATCACCAAAATTTGAATTGGTCATTTAAAGCAGGGTGAGTTCAGCAGAAAAATGTGGTTGGATTTGTGCCTGAGTGTGATGCTGGAGCAGCACTGATGCTGTGCATGTGTGGCTTCTGGGGGTGTGCATACCCAGAGCAAGTCCTTATCCATGTGTTGTAGTGGGGAGCAGGGGCCAGCAGTGCAGGTCTCACTCAGGTCTCCCTTTTCTCTGCTGGGACTGGATCATCTTTCCCACAGGAGCCAGTGTCTATGAGCAGACATTTCACCCATCCTGAAGCTTGCTCTGCGGGAAACTGGCCTTTGCCAAGAGCACTTTTCCCAGCAGCAGGGAAGGACCCACAAGGCTCCTGCAGGAGCACTCCTGGCCTGTGGCATGGGAGGTGATGGGTTACCTCATTGGAGCCATTTACAATTGTTTATTTGTACCATTTGTCATAACTGACATGTTATTTAATTACCTGGACTGAATTTTTTTTCTGTCCTGAATGTCTGCCTCTGGCAAAATATTTTTAGAAAACTGTTACATGGGTTGGTCAATTGTTCCTTAGTTGATGTAAGGGCATAAAAAAAAGCACACACACATGCACGCACACACACACAAAAATGAAAAAACAACTTCTTTTCCCTTGTTAAAAATGTGGGGTTGTACAATTGGTCTGAAAATGCACAGCAACTCTGACATCCACCTAGAGGCACTGTCCTGCTCTGAGTGGATGCTGCAGTCAGGGGCCCCCCCAGCACCACAGGTCACTGAGTTATCACCCTGCTCATTTTAGTACCTTTCTCCTGGATGATAAATCAGGATGCAGAACTGGCCCAGCACATTCACAGACTGCAGGAGATGGCTATGAAATGAGTTTAGTTCTGAATGTGTCTTTTTCCCCAATGTCTTGGCTCATTAATTGCCACATGGGGATGCCACCTCCACAAGGTGTTTGGTTAAAACAAGCACCGTATGGCCACAAGAAGCAGGTACCAAGCAGTTTGTGTTCCTTGCCTCAGTTTCCCTTTATGGAGTGAAGCCCTTTCTCTGGGTACTGGGAGGGTGAGTAATGTCACATTCCTGTGATGTGGGAGCACCTATGCTTTCCCAGGTCTCCAGTCTCTGTTTTGGGCACCTCTCAGCTGGTGAACTGGAACACCCTTACCAGCTGGCTGTGTTTATTCAGAGGACAAGGGGTAGTGCTTTTCAAGGCTTAGAGGAAATTTGTCATCTTGTGTTTGAGTAAAGGCCATTACCACTGTAAATGGCCTTTCTCAGCAGCAGGGCCTGCAGAGCAGTTTCTTGTTCCTCTGCAGCTCAGGTGAGCCTGTTGCTAGCCCTTGGCCCCACAGGGAGACACCCCTGAGAGCCTGTCTATGCTTGACCAGCAGGTTGCAACTGAGCTCTATTTTCTGTGGCCTTTTGAAACATTTTGGGGGACCAGTCCCCCACTGGTATCTGAGGACAGCAGTGCAACATGATTGCCTTCTTTTTTCTTCAGATCTGGTAGAGAATGTTACTCCTCACTGCCTGGAAATCATTCAGCATCTTCAATTTATCACAGCAGAAGTCAAATTCCATTTCAACTGCCCATGGAGATGGACATAGGCAGTATTTCCTCCTATGCAAACTTCTGATGGTCACTGGCAGCAGTGACAAATTACAGCTCTGTTGGCTCCATGGGACAGGGACCACCTGAATCTGTGATTCTGTGGGTATTTTTGCACAGCTGTGTACTCTGTCCAGGATAAGCAAATAATGAGTAATGACCATTCAATGATTAATGAGATGCTAGCAAAAATAAAGGCAGCATTGTAAAATGTAGTTTGTCTTCACTAATGATGTTCTCTGGAGATTAAGTACTCCTGTGTTCTGCCTTGTAACTTCATTAAAGCACCAATGTGCAGCTGACTGCCAGTGAGGAAATACATGGCTTAGTTAGGTGTTGTTCTTCTTAAGAGCTCATTATATATTGCTGTCCTGGCCATTAGCACTTCGCTTTTTGCCTTACTTAGAAGCCTTATTTCCTGATCTCTGCATTATCCCAATCTCGACCCAATTCACACCATTTCTCACTGAGAGGGATTTTTGTAAGGCTGTTTATCTGCTTGGTTTGGAGTTGATGCTGCAGTGACATCATTTGAGATAGAGTCTCTTCTCAGCTAAGGGGGAATTAGGGGATAAGGTGGAGAATTAAGAAATTAGACTGATATCTAAACATTGCAGCTCAGTGATTTTTCAGACGTTTTTTGATTTGCTAATGCTCACATATCTACTGATGTTTAGCTAAGGTTTTTTCTTTTTGTGTGTGTTTTGATTTGGGTTGGGGTTTTTTTTTGGTTGTTGTTTTTTTTTGTTTTGGTTTTTTTGGTTTGTTTTGGTGGGGTTTTTTTTTGTTTTTTTTTGTTCTTTTCAGACACTCAAAATTAAGCTCCAGCCCTGGGGAGTCCACAGTTTACAGGATGAAAAACACTGATAACAAGCTTTACTTCAGAGACCAGTTTGTCTTCAGTTTGTAGAGATGTCACAGAGACTGTTTAGGTGTTTAAAAGGAAATGGAAGTTGAGTGACAACACCCATCTCAGTGCTGTGACTTTGGGCCTCTGCATTAGGATTTAAGGCTGACCCAGTCTTTGTCCAATGTGACTATTCCAGGAAGCAGACCACATCCTTCAGTATCTGGATTCATGGCTTTTAAGTCAAAATTTCTCTCTGTACTGTGTTATTAATTCACCAAATCCCCTTAGGTAAGTCACATCTAAAAACTGATGTCACAGATCTTTTGTAAGGAGTGATCCTGTATTTCTCTAATTTGTGTGTCAGGAATGGAAAAAGCCTGTAAAGACAGAAAGAGAAATTTGTTGGTAAATTTTGTTCTTTTTTCTCATTTTATTTTTTTTTTTTTACTCGAAGGATTAAGCACAGCTGACTGTGTTTTCCAGTCAGGCACAGGGCTATGAAGCAGCATCCCAGTATCACTGCTGTATCCTGGGGTGCAGGGGCTTTAAAGCTGGGGAGTGAGGGCTGTTTGCACAGAGAGGGATTAGAGCTGGGGGGAAGGAAAGAAGGGAGCAGAGCAAAGCCTCGAAACGGTGAGGAAGCAGTTTTTCTTGGTGCCACAAAAAGCGGGGCATCGGTCTTAAGCAGCGTGTTTGGGAAGAGCGAGCTGGTGTCCTTGTCCTTGTCTTGCAGCGGGACCTGCCACCACAGAGCGGTGCTGCGGCTCCTCCGGGCGCTGCCTCCCGTCCCTCCGCTGTCCTTCCCATCGTACTCAGAGGCGAGGGAGATTTTTCAGGAGTGCCGAGCATCCCTGGAAGTGGTGCCGGGCGGATCAGCACTGCCAGCGCTGCTGTGGTGTGCTCAGGGACAGAGTGATCAGAACTCCCACAGGACCGATGTGATGCTGGAGGCTGGAGCACAGGTGTCATTCAGGATGCTTGGGCTCATTTCGAGTATGTATCTCCACTACAAATCTTTATGAAGCTTTAGCAGACATCAGGCATTTTCTGGGCTGAAGATGTGCTAGAGCAATGCTGAGCCTTTCCTATGTGCTGCAAATAAACTGCAGAAGTAACTGAGGGAGAAGGAATCCCACTGTCAGGGCTGGGGGGTGGTCAGGATCCACTCCTCTCTGCCAAAAGCATAGAATCAGAGAATATTACCAGCTGGAGTACTCACAAGGGCCGTTGAGTCAAGCTCCCTGGTTCTCACAGAATTACCTAAAACTAGATCAGGTGTCTACGAGCATCATCCTGATGCTCCTTGAACTCTGTCAGGCATAGTGCCATGGCCGCTTCTCTGAGGAGTATATTCTGACAGACAACCCTCTTAGTGAAGAACTTTTTCCTAACATCCACTCTGAACCTCTCTGAAATCTGCCTCTAGGTATATCTGGAAATACAGAGATATCCATAAAACTAGTTACTATGGGGATTATTTCTGTAGACCTTGAAAAAGATTTGCAAAAGGGAAAAAGAACCACAACATTCAGAATGGAATCCATGAAGCAGAGTTTCCCAAGAAAAGTGCGGTGTGCATGAAGACATCATAAACGAAACACAACAGGTATTTTCTTGTTGCAAGAAAAACCAATCTCTCTCCACAGGTGTTAAAATTCATCTTGTCTCCACATTCCTTGCTGCTCTGAGGTGGGAGATATATTCTGCCAGAGCCTTGTGTAGTTATTTACTCTCATGTACAGTGATGGTTAAAACCCCCTGCCTCTGACAGAAGGACATACATCAGTATTTAAATTGGTCAGGGTTTGGATTTGGATTTGTCTTAGGTTTCCTTCAGGCACCAGTGCTAATCTGAACTTGCCTCAGAGTGAGTCAAAGACAGAAAACTCAGCTCATTGTGGCATTTCTTTGCACAACTCCCCAGAACCAGCATCTCTTTCTCATCAGAAGCCTGCAGTCACATCCTTTCACAGCTCCCTTTGCCAACCACCCCGACCCCCGGCATGGCAGTCACGGGGATGAAGCCTCAGCCGCTCCTTATCCAAGCAGACACGGCCCTGCACGGGCGGCAGCTGCAGCCGCCGCGGCCGCTGTCACCTGCGATGGAGCCCGTGCGAGAAGGGCTGAGCAGCTCTGACATCTCTCTACCCCTGGCTGCTGCTGCTTTTCTAAAAGCCTTTTCTTCTAGACCAAAATCTCTCTTGCTTTGTGGACTCCTGTGGAGCAGCGGGCCTCAGCTGGAGAGCAGCCGTCCTTTCAGGTGATTTGTTCAAGAGTAGAGATAACAGGATTGTTTAGAAAAAGGACATCTTAATCCAGGAAAATATCAATATTTTCTCTCATAGCTCTTGTCCTTATTTGGTACAAAGGAACTTTTTCAAGTACCTGCTTAAATATTATGGACCTTGTGAGAGTTTGTTACCCTTTGAATGTGTACACACGCACACTGCTGTCTGGCCATTAGTTCCTCTGCAGAGTAATAGGTGACCTCCAATCCTAAAAATCCCTGTTCTGATATAAAAACACTTTTCTACTAATGCCAGGGCCACCTGACCTAAAACACACATCCCTGAAGCTGGTGCTTCACAGTAGCTGCAATTCATCTTCCAGCAAAATTAGAGTCCTGTTTCACAAGATTGTCTTGTCATCTAGCTCTTGTTTTTATCTCCTTATAACCCACCCGCACATCATTAATCTTCCTCTCTAGTGTATATTTATAATATTTATATGGTGTTGGGTATCTAAAGAAAGCTGTGAACACAAATGCAGTTGTCTGCAGTTATTGTGACTTCCTGACAGGAAACTACTATCCTGACTTAAGCTTCTCAGGGGGGTCTCTCACCAGCAGCAGATATTCTCTGTGATGACAAGAGACTTGTGGATGATCCCTGTGGCAGATTTCACCTATGCTTGACCATGATAAAGAGGAAACGAACAAATCCTAGAATATCAGGATGTTCAGACTTGAAGACACAGTTTTCCTTTCTCTGCTCTTAGTTCATCTCTTTCACACACTCTGACTTTGGAACTTCTTTCCAAGCTTAAAAAATCAAGCTCTAATACCTTTTCAGATGGAAGATCGGAGGAGGAGGTGTCTGCAGGTGGGTTTACTGTTGCATTGCTGGGCTCTGGCATGTTCCTGCTCACTGCCCCCAGTGCATAATTGTGAGGAGTAATTCATGCATGTTCTTAGAAGAGGCAACTCCAAAAGAGCAAAAAACTTTCTCCAAAACTGCAGGTAATCTTATAAAAACTGTAGGGTAAAACCCACCAACCATTCCAGCTGCACCACCATCACTACCACCCCAATCCACCCCCTGACAAGCTCTCATATAGAGCTAAGGAAAAAAATGTGCCACTATCAGAGATAGATGGTTCATCACAAAACAGACTTTGCCCTCTCTGTCCTGGTCCTCTGTGCAGAGCACAAAATACCTTTTAAAGACAAGATTATGGACTGCAATTTATAACTTTACTTAATACTAACAATCATGGACTCAGCAGAAATGGTCTTTTAAGGTACACCGCAATTTCCATATCCTCTGTTCCAAGCCAAATTCTTATGGTTGCACAGGCAGTAATTACCTGCAGTGCCTTGTGTTCTGCAGAGGATAATCATCTTCTCATGCTGCCTTTGGTAACATCCCTAACTGCTCCTGCCCTTCCAAAGCAAATAGCTAGAATCACACTGTGTGAGATGATGGGATCCTGTGGTGTTGTGACAGCCACCCCTCTGCTGCTCAAGGTTTATCTGTGGTAACAGGGCTTTGAGTATGGGCCTTTTCCAAGAGCTCTGAATACCCCTGCACTGTTCTGTGTTAAAGCCTCCTGTGGAACTCAGTGTCTTGGCTTTGGTACTACACACAGACTAAATGTGCTGTTGTAAATTAATCCCTGTCCCTTCATTGAGATTTTTCATGGCCAGACCCCCATGTTCCCCCTCACGTCTTCCCCTCCCTTCTCTGTAAGAGGAGCACGTCCCTTGGAGCTACTTCTTATCTCTAAACCTCATTACATTTTCACTTTTATTTAGCAGAGTCCATCTCTGCAGAGTAACATGCTGTAGTGACTGAGGGGCACTATAGAAAACCTTTGGGATCCACGTCAGAAACAATGATGGAGTGACAGCATAGGTGAGTGGGGAGCTCCATGAGAGCACTGATGCCTCCCTGGCGTGGTCCCAGCCCCAGTCCTCAGCAGTTAATGGTATTCCTGCCACCAATTTCCCAGCCATGAAGCATCACCTTCAGCCCAGCTCCGTGCTTCTGGCCTGTTTCTGGTATTCACCCACACTTTCCCAGCCATCTAGACTTCCCAGCCTCATTGTCAAGAACCACCCTTGCTCCTTAGAATTAAATCATCTCTGCGTGATTGAAGATGATTTTGGGGGGAATCAAGCCAGCACACAGTGGCCGAAAAGCAACCACAAACCGGCTTCTCTGGCCCTGGGTACATGCAGCACCTGGATCTGACTTCACTTGGATGTTTGCTGGCTTACAGCCACGGCTTTCCACCCTGGGCAGCGGAGCAGAACGGCTAAGCCATATAAGTGTAAGGCAGGGATTGCATTTTGGGTTATTTCACATTATCGAATTCTCAGTCTCTGAATCTGGCATGACCAGTGTTTTATTGCCCGCGTGCTCTTTTAGCTAGAAGTGCACTTTGGAAGGAGACAGAAGTATTGCAGATCCAGCTCTTGCTATTGACTTCCGTCCTAAAATGAGGATAGATTCCACCATAACAGTTTTTGACTACTGCAAAGATGGAGACAGTGAAGAAAAGAACTGCAAGAATAAAAGCAAAAGAAAGAAGGAATAAAAGCAAAAGCTTTGGCAATTGGCCTTAACTACTAGCAAGGCTGTAACTAGGGCCTTGACCTGTTCCATTTGTGCAGAAGAAGGATGAATGATGGAACTACAATTCATAGCATCTACTTTGCCTTTTGGATCAAACAGAAAAACATCTAAGAGACTCCACTGACATGGAACTTGCAACTCAGCAAATTCAGACTGGGAGTTGTAGGATTTTAACTGACAGTCATTAAAGCATTGCAAAATTTAGCCTAATAGTGTAATAGCTTCTCCTTTGTTTGCAGTCTTAAAACTAAAGGGAAATTTGTTCCCTAAATGTCTCAGAGATACTGAAAATATTGTCAGTAATTCAGAGGCAGAGATGCAAAATTTCCTTTTGAATCCAGTAGCTATAACTCACACGGAAGCTTTTAGAAGAGATAATAATGTCAGGAACATGTTTGTCAGTAAATGAGAGCTGAAAATCTATATCTGCTCATGAAGTGAATAATGATGGGTGCTGCTCAGTTACTAGGCTCTGATGCTGCCTGCAGGATTTTGGTGACAGCATGAACAAAGCGAGTGGTGCTGTTTGAATTGGAGTATTTATTCATATGGAAAGGGAGTGTTTAGTCTTTACATTCCCATTTATCAGAGCCCAGTGACAGTATCTGATTTCATATTGTGATCTGTTATGCAGACTGGAAATCCTGAGAAAAGAACAGATCTGTCAGCAAGATTATTCAAATAAGTGCTGTTGGGGACTTGTGCTCTCCCCTCTTCCTCCCTGGTTTAGTTGTGCATTTCAAGAGAACAGTTTTGAAACTCATTCGAGCTGATCCTGGCTGTTAAACCAAAATTAAGTCTAATATTTGTCTAGGGGGTTAATTGTCACTGCTGGGACCAGATTGTATCCTTGGAAAAATAAATAGTTGCATCTGATTTGCTGAATGAAGCAGTTCATGACATTTCCTGGTGGGAAATGCTCCTCATCATGATGCTCTACAAATTGAGAGTCAGCGGAGCTTTATGATACCAAACTTGACATTCCTGAGTTTGTGCTGGCTGGCTCCCACTATTTGCATCAAGGAGCAAAGAGAAATGGTGACTTCAGATGCTACCGGCAGGCTACACATCCAGTGCCACCAGCAGGGCTCTGTAGAATGGATAGAGAAAGCTATTGCTGCAGTTTCCAGGTCATCTTTTTGAGATTCAGCCAATTTCAGTGCAATCTGCCTGGAACTCCCTGTGTGGACCAGGAGGGAATTAATGGGGACCTCTGAAGGTGGTGTTCAGCTTTAGGGACTACAGAGGGCCTACTGACTTGGATGAGAGCTTGTCAGGAGGACAAGTACTGAACACATCCTGTTTCCATGGCCAGTTTAAGGCTGAGTCAGATGTGGGAAGACCATCTTGGTTGGCTCTTTGGTACTGCTTGTGTCATTCTGTGTGGTGGTGCTGGCTGTGTGCAGGCTCTGCAGTCTGTGGAAGACTGGGAAATCAAAACCCAGACTTTTCTTATTGTTTTAAGTTTATTTGGAGTTTGTAATCTTTGGAACCTGTGAAGACACACTGCTATCCTGGAACTACATGGAGAAAGGAAATACTGACCAGTATACCAAAGCTGTTAGATGCCTTTGATAATCTAACCCACCATTTAAGGTACTGAGGATATTGAACACATTTAGAGGTTCGGACTAATATCCTTAACATCCTTAACACACTTCCCTTTTCTCTAACTCATCACATTTGGTAAATATTTGTTTTTTTCCCAATATTCCTCAAGCATGCTGACTTCTCAGCATGATGTAAAGTTGGCTTCCAATGACCCAATTAGAAATCTGGGCACCTCCACTGTTAATTTGCACAGTAAATTTAATTAAGAGCAAATATTTTGATGCAGAAATAGGATATGAGTTTGGCACTGGCATCTGTCATCAAAGTCTTGATATACCCCTCCTTTAACTCACACTCAATTAGATCTGGAAAGAATGTAGGATCTTTTTTAGAAGGCAAATATCCCTCAGAGTCTGTGTTCTGCTACAGTGGGCTGTCTGCCACCTTAGTAGCAATATTCACTGTCTTGACAGAGATATGAAAGCGAGACTGAAAGGAAAGTCCATTGTCTGAGAAAAGGTTTCAAGGGAGAAATTCCCCAAGTTAAGTGAATAGGAACAAAAAACCCTGCAACACTGGTCAATCTATGAAGGTGGCAAATTCACTGTAAAACGCTAGGGAGAAATCTCTGGCTCGTATTGCTGAAAGTAGGGGTTCAGGCTGTCTGAGAGCCAGTGGAACTCCAAAGGCAAGATCAAAGGGTTGACTATTAGCTGCGCTAAATTCCTGTTAGATCTCTCTTGTAGATCAAAGGACCCTTTAAATAGGGAGGAGCTAATTCCCCTGGAAATATCCTCTGCTCAGTACTGGCCTTTCATGTAAGCCCCAGCTTCGTGGTGAGATTTGGGCCACTGGGATATGGCACAAAAGTGCCCCTTGAAGCTTTCTGCTGTGGAAGGAAGCAGCCTTGGGGTTGCTCTAAAATACACTTGGGACTCAACAGGCCTCACTGAGTCTCCCAGTATGAGTAGCACAATAGACTTGAATTAAAAGGTACTTAAACCCTCCTCACTGAGGCATTGCAAGAGTATAATTGTACTTTCATGTCAGAGCTTAAAAAATGTCACCAGTATATATGGAAGAAATTAATATTTTCTAATGAGCCTGTTTGTTCTCCCCTGTTTTTTTTGGATTTTTTTTTGTCTTTAGATAATTGTCTTTGAGCATAGCTCATAAAAAATACCTAAGTAGCACTTTGCAAAATGGCTGCTAAAATATGTAAACACCTCCTCTCATGCAAATCCATTGCTGATGAATAGGAGAACTGCAAATGTAAAGGTCAGAAAATAAACAGAATTAATCTGAAGCATCACGATGGCTGCATGAAGCATTTTTCCCAGTCTCCACACTGTACAGCCAGTATGTCACAAAAGATGGACACTTCTTTCCTGTCCCACTCATATAAAACAAGTATCTACATTTCTTACAAAAGAGGTGACATGGGATTTAGTTTTCTCAGGGAAAAAACATTAAATTGGATGATCGCTTGTCATGATGGCTTTTTTTGACTGCAGTCTGAGGCTAAGCATTTTATGAGGCTTTATGTCTACAGATCTTTTTTCCCTTCACTTTAACCTATTATCTCTAGAAGTATCTTCACATACTCTTCTGGTTGTTGCTGTGAAATCTGTTGTCCTGCTAGACACAGAAACACACAGATGTTCACATGTGACTGAGAGTGGTCTCTTGTCATCCTGTCCTACTTTAATTCACAAAGCCAAATTTGCTTCTGTCCCATCCGAGCCTTATATCCAGTTCTGCACAGGTTTCTGAGGTGACAGCAATAGGGGTAAACCTTCCTGATGTAGTGGCTGCAGGGTATTTATTTTGGGGTGCTGCATGCCACATCAAGAATGCCTGTTTCATTCAGGCAATTAAAAATACACAAATCAGGGATTAGCCCAACAATTAGATGCAATGAATGTCTCGCAGATGATCTCTTCTCCCCGCAGCATGCAGATCTGTACATTTCATGGATAGGTGTGTCTTTTCCTTCCACATCTGTTGAAGTTCTGATGCCAGGCATTTAATTACAGCAATTCGAGCAACAGCTTTTGAAATCCTTCTTCAATATATACAGGAAAGAATTAGATTAATGGGTACATGGAGTCAGTAGGGCCCAGTGGATCAAACCTTGATCCAGAAGGGATGTATGACATATTTCCATTCTCAGATCCTTTGATGCTTAAAGTGCTACATTCTCATCACTCTCATTTGTGTGCCAGTGAGGGGTCCAGGCTGCTGAACCCCATGAGTTTCAAATCCAAAAGGGCCTGGCTATTGCCCACTCACTGCTTTGTGTTTTATCCTGTGACATTTATTCCCTGGGTCATGCCTCTTAATCCGAGCATCCTCTCAGAATATGAATTGTGATGTGTTTGCCCACACCTCAGGCAATGGTGGCTCAGGCTTCATCTCTACTCCTGTTCTTCTGATTCTTCATATTATTCCGTGATTGTGATTACCTGGTTTCTTGTGTAACCCCTTGAGGGCTGATGTGCCTAGAAGGCACAAACATAGGCTTTGCAAAGGGAATTTTTATCTACATTTGCTTCATTGCTGCACAGTTCTCCAGAGTTAGAGACCTTTGCAAAATACCCAGAGTCCTTAGATGCCAGTGCACCTATCTGACCTTGCACCCTTCGCAGTCTGAAAGCACCCCTGTGTACCCAACCTAGCAGTCTGCCTGGTTATCATCCAGCATGTAGCTACTACCCTCCAGCGTCTCACAGCTCCTCCTCCACATCCTGTCTCTGTGGTCTTTCACATATGCCTGAGCTGAACAGCTGCAGCTCATCCTTGCACCCAGCTCTCGGGTGGAGAATTGATGGGTGGTTTCATGACTTAAGGCAGTAGACATTGTTCCATGAGCAGATGTGACTGTGCAGAGCCTTTCTCCTTGTGTTTGTCCATAATTATAATCACGATGTTAGCACTTTTCCTGGAGCTGATACTAACTTCAGGTGAAATTCTTGGAGTGGTTGCATTGTCTCCATTGACTTCTAAGCAAAAATTACAAATTGGAAGTCAGGTGCCCATGCACAAATTCAGAAGGTGGAGAGGAGTTTAAGTCACTGTAAACTCATCCTGCTCTGTCACACAGCAAGCTTTGCACTGGGTCCCCACTACCTGGTAGGGCTGGTACCAAGGAATTGCATGTTTCTAATTAGCCAATTCAACTGATATCACTAACACACAAGGAAAGTCCTGACTTGCTGGTATGAAAGCCCTGCAGTTTTGGCAAGCTGTTTCAATGCTCCCTGTTGCTAGAGCACAGGAAAAAGGCAAAAACCCAGAATCAGTGTGATCCTGTTTTGTCTATCAAGGGCTCCTGTGATCACAGAGCATATTTCTCACCCTGCTCAACATTTTTTGCAGGAAAATCTGACATAACTTGGCAAGGACAGCAAGCAGCCCCTCCTTCTCACTCCTTCTACAACCAATATAAGAAGCAAATTCAAAGACTTTGATAAAGTGAACCAAGGTACAATCACAGCAAACCCCTGGTGCTGTTTTGCATTCTTCCCCACTGCGTCAATTGCAGGCTGCTGTGCCAGGCAAAGCAAAGCCCATCCCTCATGGAAGCAGAACATGTTGCTAAAGCAGACCTATAGGGCTTCCTCCTTTCACTGATGAAACTATGCTTTACCTTGTTTCTCCAGGTTGAAAAGGGAGGTGGTTGAGCACAAAACCCACCAGGCACGTGGGATATAGTTTATTATTCACACTATGGCACCAAGGTTAAATTGGTGCCTGGTGTCTAAAACTCAGAGTGGGTTTGGTAGAAGCAGAAAGCACGTGGTCCTTCTGGGAACAGGTTCACCACGTGGTGAGCTATCACACAAGACACAGTTAGCAGCCTGCATGATGCATGTGTGAGTGCCTGTCATTTAATGGATGACTGCACAGAAATCTTGCCTGTGCTATTATATGGGTGTTCCCTATGCCTCCAGTCCCAAACCAGTACCTTTCCTTTTTCAAGATCTCTTTTATACAATGGAAAGATGCCTCTTTCCATTATAATTTGCCTTACATTGACACCTCTTTGCCTTACATTGACACCTTTTTCTGCCATGTTAAACGCAAAACTTCCCAGAAAAGTGACAGTCCTTGCTCAAGACTTCCTGCAATTCAAGGAGAGAGAGATTAGAGAAAAGAAATGGAGAAAGAACAGGTTTTTTTGGTTGGAGACAATTAGGTTCAACAGGATGAAAGGTACTGTGTGATGAGGAGGTGCAGTTGCCCCTCTGAGGGCCCTTCCAGAATTGTCACAGATCACAGAATATTCTGAGTTGAAAGGGACCCACAAAGATCATCAAGTCCAATTCTTAAGTGAGTGGCCCATACAGAGATTGAAGCCACAGCCTTGGTGTTATTAGCACCATACCCTAATCAACTGTGCTCATCTCAGGGTCATTTGTTTCTTTTGGGGCTCACTGTAATGAGCTAGCTGGAAATATAGTGTTCATGTTCACAAAGGATCTAAACAAAGATGTGGCTCAGTCTCAATCTCTGTCTCATCTCTGTTCTTGAGCTTCCTGCGTGTGGAGGCAGCTGGTGGACTCATCATGGGGCCAAAGCAGGACCCAGTACACCAGAAGAACTGAACAGAGGGCTCATGTTTGAGCCAGACTTCAACCACACACTACCACGGCTTCTGACTGGTGTGGTCATTCCTTTCTACTTCTGAGAGAATGAGAAAGGATGCATGATGCACCTCTCACCCACTGTGCAATCAAAGGCTGGGCAGGACTGTAATGATTCCTCAGCCTCGCTCTGTGCATCACATATACCAAAAGAAATCTTCATCCAAATTTAAGCATCATATTTTGGTTGAGATTCTCAATATTTCTTATAAAATTTTGTTATTTAACCTCAGGAATAACCTTTCCCTTCTCCTCTGAAAGTTAGGTACTTGAATGGTTTCAGAGAACAGGGGGTCTCTTGGCTCTCTGGTTGGGGAAATTTCAGAAGTAACTGTTTTCAGGAAGAAAACATTCATTTGTGGTCCTTGACCAGGAAGGGCTTTTCTTACATTTACTAAGAGGAAGGAAGGTGGAGGGTGGAAGCAGACGGATAGATGGACAAAATCACCTTTTGGAAGAAAGCTGAACATTAAATTTTTGTTCTAAAGAAGAAAGGAAAAAACCATTTTACAGCCACAACATAGCTGAACGGAAAATGCCCTCAGCCTTCAGCATCCACTAAAACTCTAGGTGAAGCTTGTAACCATGTCGTCAGAGCCTGTAGTCCTCTCTAAAGACAAAGGTAATGTAATTATGCAGTAGACAACATCAGCTGTGGGTTATTTTACTGTGGTACCAACTGAACAGCTCCAGGTCTTGGGTTGTGGCCGTCACAGGACAAGTTCCCCTGTAGCCAAGGTGCTGCTGTGGTGAGGACAAGGGGAACCTTCCCATCCCACATAGTCGTGGCTGCTTTTGTGGAGCAACTCACTGACTTGGGTGGCTCCAGGGTGGGCAGGGAGAAGAGGATCCACACATCTGGTAGTGGACAGGTGTGGTATTAACGCAGGACTTTCTCTCTTCGGGCAAGCAAATGAGCCATGTTGGCATGTCCTGGGCATGTAGGAATAATTTGTGTCTGTGGCACTGGTGCTCTGGGATATGGAGCTGTGCAGAGGCTCATCTCTGCTCAGCGGGCTGCAGCCACACAGGGCAGTCCCAGCTCACATGGGATGTGTTTGTACTGCAGCAGCTTTCAGAGGCCACACGTTCAGGCAGTGCCCCATGCTGGCACTTCACCAGTATGAACTGACCCTTCACAGGAGATCTGCCAGTGAAATGTTTCCCTTTGCCCCATTTCCACCCTACCCCCCCCGAGCTTGACTGGAACTTTTCACTGCTTTGAGCCACTGGGCTGAGTAAAGTGGTGGCTGCAGGCACCCACACAACTTACTGGGACGGTCAGGGACCAGTAAGACACCTACTCACCCTTCTGACTAGCTGCCTACTTGTCCACTTGCTCTAGGTCTGTGCAAGAAGCTGCTCGCCCATCTTCTTTGCCTTCTCGAGTGCAGCTCTGACATGTTTTTATCCATGAGAATTCTAATTGCTTTAAGACAGTTGCATCCCACCACAGCAGGTCTGCTTGGGTGAGTGTCCATGCATGATGCAGCTTCTTTGCAGGTCCTGGATTCCGGGGTTGGCCACAGATTTCCTCTCTGGAAAGAGGAGGCTGGGGAAGCAAATGTAGGGCCAGCAGGTGTGAGGGAGGTCGCGGGGTGGCAATGGAAGGGAATAATGTCCCTGACCCTGCATCTGCCCCTCGGGGTTTGTGGTCCTGGGCATCCTTGTGCCGGGGGCGGGGGTCGGGAGACGCTCCGCGTGTCCCCACCTGTCGCGCCAGCGGCGGCTCATCTGGGCGGGGCGGCGCGGCCCCCCCGGCGGAACAGCGGTGTCGCCATGGCGACGGGCGCGGCGGGGGGGCCGCGGTGCCGCCGCCCCGCCCCGCCGAGCCGAGCGGCCGCGGAGCCGGCAGG